>NC_090335.1:39698015-39998015 GCF_035084215.1 Heptranchias perlo
GCCTCCTCACCCTCTATTCCAGCCTAGAGTTGTCAACCCTCTAGGATTGTCTTGGAGTCTCCAGGAATTAAAGATTAATTTCCTGGACACTGCTGAGAGCAACCCAGGAAAAAAGCATAGGGGCATTAAAAAAAAGTTATTTCATTTTTTTGTACTTTTAATTTATCAATTATATATTGGAGAAGGGAAAAAAGACTGTTTGGGCATGGTGGTTGGAGGCAGGAGGACATGTGGTGAAACCTCCAGGCATATGTCCAACCAGAGTTGGCAACCCTATTCTGGTCCTTGTTACCTTCTTGTGCAGACATGGGTCTGTGCCAATGTTCCCATCTATGGGCCACTTCTGCTCCAGTATCTGCCTGGCCACCTCTTCTGCTGCAGCATCACTCGAATTTCATGACTGGACAATGGCGGGCTCCCTCTTGGTGGTGAGAATCCTGCCAGGAGCCTGCTGATCATATGGGTTGAACTCCAAACCGGGAAACTGGGTCAGGTTTCCGTTTAGTGCTGGAGGGTTGAGAGGAAGTCCTGCTTCTCTAGAACGCAGCTGCTGGAAGGATAATCCTGGCCCCAGTGTCCCAACTGGACAGGAAGCCAAAGACTTGACCTCTGATCTTCCCCCCAGCTCCTTGTGCTCAGGGTTTGCCCAGTCAAGGCTGCTATCTCAAATCAAAAACGTTCTACATGGTTCCTACATGGCTTGTTCAGCTAAGACCTCAGGCTGTGCTCACATGAATGAAACAATTTCCAATGTATTAGATATTAATGTCTTAATAACCCTTATTTTCTCAAGCTGATTTGGTGTGAGAAGCAGCATATCTTCAACTGCTTCGTCTGAATCTAATCCATGTTCCAAGCAGCAGAGTGTGTTTGGATTTAATTCCTTGTGAGCTGAGTTTAATTTAAGAACATTATTTTAATGTAAATTAATTCAAAATCCATCCAAGGCCAAATATTAAAAATTCTGAAATGTGACAGTCCTTCAGATATTTTTACTTTAAGACTGACCAGTTTCTGAAGTCATTCCCCACTGTAGATAACTTCTGAATTTCAGAAGACTTATTCAAAATCCCTCCTATCAGGCCACTTAGAAAAAATATTGAAAAGAAATCTGAATTTTGTTCCATCATTAAACAGCATGCTCAAATTGCGCACATTAAAAGCATCAAATAAAATGGACAAAATCCTGGGCTTCAGTGGAACCTGGAACCCGGAGCCCAGAGCCCCCAAATTCTGGTCCCTGACAGCACAAAGCCACCGTGGCCACAATTCCAACAGGTCTCCATGCTGCATGAAGCAGGCATACAACGGTGACAGGACCTGGTCCTGGCAGATGTAGGGCCCATTGTTCTTGTAATGGCTGGCTTCCCCACAATTTGCAGTGGAAAAACAGAAAATTTAAAAGGTACCACTGCAATATCCCTTTTTCCCCCCTGAGGTGGACACCCTAGTTGTGCTGAAAATGATGTGGAGATGCCGGTGATGGACTGGGGTGGACAAATGTAAGGAATCTTACAACACCAGGTTATAGTCCAACAAATTTATTTTAAAATCACAAGCTTTCGGAGATTATCTCCTTCGTCAGATGATTGAATGAAAAGGTTCTCAAATCGCATATCTTATACGATGTTGGGACAGCATCAAACCAATCAAAAGGTGTCGTTGTTATTCAAACAGGCCAGTCACGGAGAACAGCACGTCCCAGTACACTCGATATACATTGTGTCTTTTACACAGGCAGGCAGAAAGAAACTTAAAATGGCAGAGAGAGAGAGAGAGAGAGAGAATTTTAAAAAACATATAAATTTTTTCCCCCTTTTTGCTGGTGGGGTTACGTGTAGCGTGACATGAACCCAAGATCCCGGTTGAGGCCGTCCTCATGGGTGCGGAACTTGGCTATCAACTTCTGCTCGACGATTTTGCGTTGTCGTGTGTCTCGAAGGCCGCCTTGGAGAACGCTTACCCGAAGATCGGTGGCTGAATGTCCTTGACTGCTAAAGTGTTCCCCGACTGGGAGGGAACCCTCCTGTTTGGCGATTGTTGCGCGGTGTCCGTTCATCCGTTGTCGCAGCGTCTGCATGGTCTCGCCAATGTACCATGCTCCGGGGCATCCTTTCCTGCAACGTATGAGGTAAACAACGTTGGCCGAGTCACAGGAGTATGAACCATGTACCTGGTGGGTGGTGTCCTCTCGTGTGATGGTGGTATCCGTGTCGATGATCTGGCATGTCTTGCAGAGGTTGCCGTGGCAGGGTTGTGTGGTGTCGTGGACGCTGTTCTCCTGAAAACTGGGTAACTTGCTGCGAACGATGGTCTGTTTGAGGTTGGGTGGCTGTTTAAAGGCGAGCAGTGGAGGCGTGGGGATGGCCTTAGCGAGGTGTTCGTCGTCATCGATGACATGTTGAAGGCTGCGGAGAACATGGTGTAGTTTCTCCGCTCCAGGGAAGTACTGGACGACGAAGGGTACTCTGTTGGTTGCGTCCCGTGTTTGTCTTCTGAGGAGGTCTATGCGATTCTTCGCTGTGGCCCGTCGGAACTGTCGATCGACAAGTCGAGCGTCATATCCCGTTCTTACGAGGGCGTCTTTCAGCGTCTGTAGGTGTCCATCGCGTTCCTCCTCGTCTGAGCAGATCCTGTGTATTCGTAGGGCCTGTCCATAGGGGATGGCCTCTTTGGGGTGGAAGCTGGAAAAGTGGAGCATCGTGAGGTTGTCCGTGGGCTTGCGGTAGAGTGAGGTGCTGAGGTGCCCGTCTTTGATGGAGATTTGTGTGTCCAAGAAAGAAACCGATTCTGAGGAGTAGTCCATGGTGAGTTTGATGGTGGGATGGAACTTGTTGATGTTATCGTGTAGTGCTGAAAATGGTGTAAGCACCCATCCAAAATACGCAGATACTGCACCAAAGAATTTGGCTGCTTTACTGCTTGACCTCAGGATTTCAGATGCAATCAGGGACACATCCATAGAACAGGGCAGAAGTATTTACTGACAAGTGGCTGCCCCAAGAATTTGAAGGCTTCATCGTTAATAGGGAACACTTTTACAACTTACTTACACTTATGTCGCAAAGCACTCCAAACACAATTTGATCAGGGAAAGAAAGAAAGATTTGCATTTATATAGCACCTTTTACAACCTCAAGACATCCCAAAGTGCTTTACTAGATTGATTCCTTAGATGAGGGTTGTCCTATGAGGAGAGATTGAGTGGAATGGGCCTATATTCTCTGGGGTTTAGATGAATGAGAGGTGATCTAATTGAAATGTATAAAATTCTTAGAGGGCTTGACAGAGTAAATGCTGAGAAGATGTTTCCCCTGGCTGGAGAGACTAGAACTAGGGGACATGGTCTCAAAATAAGGAGTTGGCCATTTAGGACCGAGATAAGGAAAAATTTCTTCACTCAGAGGGTTGTGAATGTTTGGCATTCTCTACCCCAGAGGGGTGTGGATGCTGAGTCGTTGAGTATATTCAAGAGTGGGATCAATGGATTTTTGGACTCTAGGGAATCGAGATATGGGGATCGGGCAGGAAAGTGGAGTTGAGGTAGATGAATGTAAACAATCTTACAACACCAAGTTATAGTCCAACAATTTTATTAGATGATCAGCCATTATCTTATTGAATGACGTAGCAGGCTCAAGGGGCCGTATGGCTTTCTACTGCTACTACTTCTTACTTTCTTTACAGCCAATGAAGTACTTTTGAAGTGTAGTCATTGTTGTAATGTAGGAAATGCAGCAGCCAATTTGCGCACAGCAAGGTCCTGCAAACAGCAACGTGATAATGACCAGATAATCTGCTTTAATGTCATTGTTTGAGAGATAAACATTGGCCAGGACACTGTGGGAAAACTCCCCTGCTTTTCTTTGAATAGTGCCATGGAATCTTTTACATCCATCCGAGAGGGTAGACAGGGCCTCGGTTTAACATCTCTTCTGAAAGATGGCACCTCAGACAGTGCAGCACTCCCTCAGTACTGCACTGAAGTATCTGTCTAGATTTTGTGCTCAAGTCTCTGGAGCGGGACTTGAATCCACAACCTTCTGACTCAGAGGCGAGAGTGCTACCACCGAGCCATGGCTGACACAATGGTCCATTTTAATTTGTAAATCTCTAAATACTTTTGTGGAATGTTTGTGGAACAATTGATGTGTTTTACTATATTTTGCTTTCCTTTTCACAGGAAAAGATGTGGAGACTGAGGAGAATGTGACAGCAGTTTTAGATGGAAATGTTATCTTAAGCTGTACTTCAAAACATTTAAAAGATATTATACAGGTCACCTGGCAAAAGCTAAATGATCAACCTGGGAGTAATGTCGCTACATTTAGTGAAATGTTTGGACCCAGTGTATTTGGGCCATTTAGTGACAGAGCTGCTTTCGTACTGTCAGAAATGCAAGTGTCCACCATCGCACTGTCTGGAGTGAGGCTGGAAGATGAAGGATGTTATCAGTGTCGCTTTGATAATTTCCCAGTGGGATCATACACTGGAAAGACCTGCCTCATTGTACTTGGTAAGACTGATACAAATAAGAACGTAAGGAAGCTTGGAACTAAAAAGCACTGTTCAGCTCATTAAACCATCTCCTTCCACCGACCATACATGACTACTTCAATCACGGACTTCCTACTCACCTAAGAACTCAGTATTTTCTTTCTAATCCTCATGTAAATTAAACAGGTCTATTAATATATCTATAATCTCTCAATCCCCTTTCTCAACAGTTATTTAATCAAGTTTCTTTTTAATGGCATTAATTGACCATGAATTAATATCTTCTCTGGAAGTCTGTTCTACATATCCACTATCCCATGTCGAAAAAGTAATCTTGCCCGAAACTTGATAATTCTGTACTTGCTATCTGAGCTAAATAGCCTATTTATGCCTATCTTATCTTTACCTTTCATTTCTCTAAATCACAAAGATTAAACTATAATTCAAGTCTTGAAAATTGTTTACATTGTCTATTTGTATTGAAAATTATATTTAAATTAATTTCTCGGTTCTGGCTTACCCGTAATGATTTATTGATCAAAATTTGAGATTTTTGAATTTCCATGAAGGAGAATATACAGCTGAACAGTGGATTTTTAACAGTTTACTGCTCATTGATTTAAGCAGACCATGGGTGGAGTGTTGCTCAGTTAAGTGCTAGTGAGCATGTTTAAAAACCCATTTTAACTTTCCAGTGAAAAACTGCCACATTTTTCTCTAACAGCTCACTAACAAAGCCTTAACGAGCAACAGCTAACTTTCCACACAAAAAGTGGTGCAAATTTTACTCCCAGTACTTTGGGCAGAAAATGGGGAGTAGCACAGAAGTTGAACCTACCAGTTTTTTTTCCTTGTATCTAATTTTCTACCATTGTTGGTGCTGGAACTGTGTCAGAAAGTAGTATTCATAATGTTCTAGAAATTAAGATATTGTAGTTTGAATTGTAAAAATACTTGGATAAATTATGATACAGTAACGAGGGGCCAAATACATTCTGAAATATTCACAGAATTTAGAAGAGTGGACAATACTTAAAACACAAGGGCCTATAAATTGTTTCTCGCCCAATGGCAAATGTGAACCGTTGCGCCAAAACTGATGAACAAGAAGACGGCCCAAAATTGGTCGTCTTGCGTCATCAGGATGCAACTGGTGTGGTGGGAACGCCAGTCACGCCACAAGAGGCAATGCGGCGGTCGCACTGAAGATGACGTTCGACACTCCTGCTCCTTCTGGCTTCATATTCAGGTAAATTTTTTTTTTTTTTTTTACTTCCCTTTTTGGTGGCAGCCTCCAGCGGGCCCTTTTAAAGACCTCTGGTTTGGCTGCTGGGCGCCTGAGAAAACTGACCGCAGTGTCAGACGCCAACCAATTTTGGGACTGAGCCTGAAGTAAGTGTTAGGCCCCCAATTTGTAAAAGCACTGAGACTAACAGCTGTTTCAAGTAGGCACCCTGAACGACTACAGGGCACCTTAACCAATATGGTGTGCAGCACATTCCCAGTGTGAAATGGGCATGCACACGCCATATTGGACCCTTCAGCACCCATTTTTCACCTGAAAAACAGCCACTGCTCGATCTAATTTCTAGGCAGATAGTTTACTTCAAATTTTTCATAGTTATAAAGCCTAAATGTTATAAGTGATTACAAGTTATTGTAATTATTATAGTTGGATTCTGGTTCTAAACAATCTACTCTTTTTAATTCCTTTTCCTTTTACAGTAATACCTGATGTTCAATTGGACTTGTATCCAATCCACATTTCTGAGAGTTCTGAAGGAGTTGTAGTAGCAACTTTCTACTCCACGGGAAAGCCGGCTCCAAAGATTTGCTGTAATGTAACAAGTGGTGTGAGGGGAGAATTTACTGAATCTGTAATTGTAAACCCCAATGGAACAGTGACTGTCACCAGTAACTTCACAGTGGTCCCAGCTGAATCTGACATAGGTACAGAGTTGATTTGTGTGATGAATCATTCAGCAACGAATACAGAAATAGTGAAAACCGTCACATTAAAACAATACTGTAAGTATGATGCCAATGTTGTGTTAAAATTCAGCATCTAGTTAACTTAAATATCAATCAAGCCATCACATTTCAAATACCACAAGTCTATTAATGATTTATCTGCTTTTATTATGTGGAAAGCTTCAGTGCAGCTATCACCATTTTTAATGATATCCATGTGTTAAAACAATCAAAAATGCATCTACATTTTTAATGTCAGAGTGGAGCCTTGGCTTTGCAGGCATAGGCTGCCTAGGCCCTAAGCTCTGGAATTCCCACCCTAAACCTCTCTGCCTTTCTCTCCTCCTTTATAAGGCCCTCCTTGAACCTACCTCTTTGACCAAGCTTTTGGTCACCTGCCCTAATATCTCCTTATGTGGCTCGGTATCAAATTTTGTTTGATAACGCTCTTTGAAGTGCCTTGGGATGTTTTACTAAGTTAAAGGTGCTATATAAATGCAAGTTGTTGTTGCACTGAAGTTCAGTTCTCAATACATAGTTAAAACAGCTGAAATATGTCCCTTATTGAAATTTTAATATGTTGTTGGAGTCAGTCTTTAAAAGTGGGCCTTCTATGTTTGTGTTTCTTGGGGTGGTACAGCTGTTGCTGCTGTCAAGTGATGGAAAGTGGCAATTCTTCCCAATTGAAGATTTTTCAGAATATTTTGATCTTAGAGGCAAATATGTCAGCAATCACAACAGCCATTTGTTTTTGGTGCCATATTTAAAGATGAATCCTATTCTGGCCATATAACCGGGACCTGGATAAGATTCGAATAGTTCTTAATTTGCATAAAAACAGAGAGGCAATCCCATTTAAAGACTGTACACATCAATTGAACTACATTATCAATGTCAATGAGATAAATAAAAACAGAAAATGCTGGAAACACTCAGCAGGTCCGGCAGCAACTGTGGAGAGAGAAACAGAGTTAATGTTTCAGGTCAATGACCTTTCATCAGGACTCCATTGTCCTGTTGACCGGAGGTCACCGGTTACGGTTATTGGCTTAGTACAAAGAAGAGAAGAGTCAATTCTCTCAACTCTCAATTCGCTTTATTCACGCCGTTAGATCATATACATATAGCTTATACGTCTGGTTAGATATAAACATGCAGTTTGCACCAGGTTATACAGTTTTATACCCAAACTAGGATCTAAACGCACACCCACTAGTTTTCTCTGACACTCCGAGTGGCCACAGAATATAAAGGATAATACCCGAAAAGGAGAGCTGACGCTGGCCAGGTGTTTCTCTCTCTCTGTCGCTCTCTCGACATCGTCTCTACGTCCCTGACGTAGGTTCTTCCATCTTCCACGATGGTTGGTCTCTGGAGTCTTCGCTTGCTCCACGCCTGAGATTCTTCCTTCTTATTCTGAATCTTATCTCTTCAAGCTGTACTGTCTCTCTCCTGTTGGCTTAGGCTTGCTCGCCTAGTCTGTGTCTTCTCCTCATTGGCTCTGTCCCAAGGACTTGGGTAGCATTATCTCATTACTCCTTTTCTAAATAAGGACTTGTGTCTTATCACATCTCCTTTGTCTTTCATGAAACTTAGCTAATTCAAACCGGTTCCAGCCAGCTCAGGCCAGCGACTGAACTCAGGTTACTGCAGTTCAAAAGTTGCTTTTGCCTGTGTGTCAGCAGTTTGGAATAAACTCAGTAGATTCTGCAGCCCCTGGCCAACAGTCCACTGTGCGGGAGCAGACTCCTGGCCAAAGAAGTGAGCATCATGTCGAGCTCGAAATTCATTGAGGTGGGGGAGTAAAGGGATGAAGCTGAAGCCTTTGCTGAGAACTGATTGTTCAGGGCCAGAGAGGGGAAGGTCAAAGGGGATAGCGAAAATGCAACAAAGGGTGAGATTGGAAGGAGGGATAGGGTCAGAAGAAAGTGAAGGGGAAGAAAGATCAGGAGAGGCATTGGTATCTAACAGTCTTTCAAGCTTGCAATCCTTGACACCCGAAAGGAAGAAAAAAGTTTTTTGTTAGTGTCTGATGAGGCAAACAATGAAATGGAACTAAGGCCAGGGCAGCTCTGAAATTTGTTTTTATTCGTTCATGGGATGTGGGCGTCACTGGTGAGGCCGGCATTTATTGCCCATCCCTAATTGCCCTTGAGAAGGTGGTGGTGAGCTGCCACCTTGAACCACTGCAGTCCGTGTGGTGAAGGTTCTCTCTCAATGCTGTTAGGAAGGGAGTTCCAGGATTTTGACCCAGCGACGATGAAGGAACGGTAATATATTTCCACATGCAGGTGGTGTTGTTCCCACGTCCCTGCTGCTCTTGTCCTTCTAGGTGGTAGAGGTTGCTGGTTTGGGAGGTGCTGTCGAAGAAGCCTTGGTGAGTTGCTGCAGTGCATCCTGTGGATGGTACACACCGCAGCCATGGTGTACCAGTGGTGAAGGGAGTGAACGTTTAGGGTGGTGGATGGGGTGCCAATCAAGCAGGCTGTTTCGTCCTGGATGGTGTCCAGCTCCTTGAATGTTGTTGGAGCTGCGCTGATGCAGGCAAGTGGAGAGTGTTCCATCACACTCCTGACTTGTGCCTTGTAGATGGTGTAAAAACTTTGGGGAGTCAGGAGGTGAGTCACTCGCCGTAGCATACCCAACCTATGAACTGCTCTTGTAGCCACAGTATTTATGTGGCTGGTCCAGTTAAGTTTCTGGTCAATGGTGACCCCCCCCCCCCCCCCCACCTCAATATGTTGATGGTGGGGGATTCAGTGATGGTAATGCTGTTGAATGTGAAGGGGAGGTGGTTAGACTCTCTCTTGTTGGAGATGGTCATTGCCTGGCACTTGTCTGGCACGAATGTTACTTGCCACTTATCAGCCCAAGCCTGGATGTTGTCCAGGTCTTGCTGCATGTGGGCATGGACTGATTCATTATCTGAGGGGTTGTGAATGGAACTGAACACTGCAATCATCAGCGAACATCCCCATTTCTGACCTTATGATGGAGGGAAGGTCACTGATGAAGCAGCTGAAGATGGTTGGGCCTAGGACACTGGCCTGAGGAACTCCTGCAGCAATGTCCTGGGGCTGAGAATTGGCCTCCAACAACCACTACCATCTTCCTTTATGCTAGGTATGACTCCAGTCACTGGAGAGTTTTCCCCGATTCCCATTGACTTCAATTTTACTAGGGCTCCTTGGTGCTACATTCAGCCAAATGCTGCCTTGATGGCAAGGGCAGTCATTCTCACCTCGCCTCTAGAATTCAGCTCTTTTGTCCATGTTTGGGCTAAGGCTGTAATGAGGTCTGGAGCCGAATGGTCCTAGCGGAACCAAAACTGAGCATCGGTGAGCAGGTTATTGGTGAGTAAGTGCCGCTTGATAGCACTGTCGACGATAACTTCCATCACTTTGCTGATGATTGAGATGGGGCGTTAATTGGCCGGATTGGATTTGTCCTGCTTTTTGTGGACAGGACATACCTGGGCAATTTTCCACATTGTCGGGTAGATGCCAGTGTTGTAGCTGTACTGGAACAGCTTGGCTAGAGGTGCAACTCATTCTGGAACACAAGTCTTCAGCACTGCAGCCGGGATGTTGTTGGGGCCCATGGCCTTTGCTGTATCCAGTGCACTCAGATGTTCCTTGATATCAGGTGGAGTGAAGACTGGCTTCTGTGATGGTGGGGATATCGGGAGGAGGCCAAGATGGATGGATCATCCACTCGGCACTTCTGGCTGAAGATGGTTGCAAACGCTTCAGCCTTGTCTTTTGCACTCGTGCTGGACTCTGCCATCATTGAGGATGGGGATGTTTGCAGAGCCTCCTCCTCCCATTAGTTGTTTAATTGTCCACCACCATTCATGACTGGATGTGGTAGGACTGCAGAGCTTTGATCTGATCCGTTGGTTGTGGAAATGCTTAGCTCTGCCTATAGCATGTTGCTTCTGCTGTTTCGCATGCATGTAGTCCTGAATTGTAGCTTCATCAGGTTGGCAGCTCATTTTTAGGTATGCCAGGTGCTGCTCCTGGCATGCTGTTCTACACTCCTCATTGAACCAGGGTTGATCCCCTGGCTTGTTGGTAATGGTAGAGTAAGGAATATGCCGAGCCATGAGGTTACAGATTGTGCTGGAAATCAATTGGCTGTAAAAACAGTTTCAAAATTTTCTTAACAAGAGCTGCATTATCTTTGCAATCAAAACATGGTCAGGAAACAGGAATAGATGAGGAAGGAGTTGGATCTTGGTTTAAGTTCCGACATTTGTTCTGTCTGCTGATAAACAAAATTCTTTGAAAAGTTTAATAATCTTAAAATGCAGAAGTATGTGGAGTGGGAAAAAAAGATTTCCTTTTTAAAAAAAAAAGACTTCTTGCATTAGATTTACATTTGATAAATTTCCAGTTACCTTATTCACAACCAGGATTATCTGATCCAGATTCATACTTAACCCTATGAACAGCACTACAGCCGGGATGTTGTAACACAAGGATTTAATCCAAGATTTTACAAAAGTTATCGTCCAGATGGGATGCATCCTAGGTTGCTGAGGGAAGTAAGGGTGGAAAAAATGGAGACTTTAGCCACAATCGTCCAATCCTCCTTGGTTATGGAGTCAGTGCAAGAGGACTGGAGGGTTGCAGATGTTACACCCCTGTTCAAAAAGGGGAGAGGGATAAATCCGATAACTACACGGCAGTCAAATGTCGGTGGTGTGGAAATTTTATAAACAATAATCTAGGACAAAATTAATTGGCACTTGGAAAAACATTGGTGAATAAATGCCAGTCAGCATGGATTTGTTAAAGGCAAATCGTGTCTGACAAATTTGATTGAATTCTTTGACGTAACAGAGAGGGTTGATGAAGGTGGTACGGTTGTTGTGTATCTGGACTTTCAAAAGGCATTTGATAAAATACCACATAATAGACTTGTAAGCAAAATTGAAGCCCATGGGATTAAAGGGGCATTGGCAGCATGGATATGAAATTGGCTAGGGGACAGAAAGCAGAGAGAAATGGTGAACAGTTGTTTTTCAGACTGGAGGAAAGTAGACAGTGGTGTCCCCCAGGGGTCGGTATTAGGATCACTGCACTTTTTGATATATATTAATGCCCTGGACTTGGGTATATAGGGCATGATTTCAAAGTCTGCAGATGATACAAAACCCAGAAATGTAGTAAACGGTGAGGAGAATAATAGTAGACTTTAGTAGTATATAGTCAGACTGGTAAAATGGGCAATCACATGGCAGATGAAATTTAATGCAGAGAAGTGTGAAGTGATGCATTCTGGAATGAAGAACGAGGAGAGGCAATATAAACTAAGTGGTACAATATTAAAGGGAGTGCAGGAACAGAAAAACCTGGGGGTTTACATGCACAAATCTTTGAAGGTGGCAGGACAAGTTGATAAGGTTGTTGAAAATGCATACCGGATCCTTGGCTTTATAAATGGAGGCATGGAGTACAAAAGGAAGGAAATTATGCTAAACCTTTATAAATCACTGGTCAGGCCTCAGTTGGAGTATTGTGTCCAATTCTGGGCACCACACTTTAGGAAGGAAGTCAAGGCCTTGGAAAGGGTGCAAAGGTGATTTACTAGAACGGTACCAGGGATGACTGACTTCAGTTATGTGAAGAGGCAAGAGAAGCTGGGGTTGTTCTCCTTAGAACAGAAAAGGTTAAGGGGAGATGTAACAGAGGTGTATTCTAACTCTCTCCAAGTCCCATTCACTCATCACCCCTATGCTCGCTGAGCTACATTGACTCCAGGTCCGTGAATGCCTCGATTTTAAAATTCTCATCCTTGTTTTCAAATCCCTTCATGGCTTCACCCCTCCCTATCTCTGTAACCTCCTCCAGCTCTACAACCCTCCGAGATCTCCGCAGTCCTCTAATTCTTGCTTCTTGTGCAGCCCTGATTTTAATTGCTTTACCATTGGTGGCCGTGCCTTCAGCTGTCTAGGCCCTAAGCTCTGGAATTCCCTCCCTAAATCTTTCCGCCTCTCTACCTTTCCTCCTTTGAGATGCTCCTTAAAACCTACCTCTTTGACCAAGCTTTTGGTCACCTGTCTCAATATCTCCTGATGTGGCTTGGTGTCACATTTTGTTTGATAATGCTCCTGTTTTACTACGTTCAAGGCGCTATATAAATGCAAGTTGCTTTTGTTGTGTTCAAAATTATGTGGGGTTTTGATAGAGTACGTAAGGAGAAACTGTTTCCACTGACAGGAAGATTGGTAACCAAAGGACACAGATTCAAGGTAATTGGCAAAAGAACCAGGTGAGTTGAGGAGAATTTTTTAATACAGTTAGTTATCATCTGGAATGCACTGCCAGAAAGGGTGGTGGAAGCAGAATCAATAGAAACTTTCAAAAGGGAATTGGATAAATACTTAAATAGAAAAAAATTGCAGGGGAGTAGGACAAATTGGATAGAAACATAGAAGATAGGAGCAAGAGTAGGCCATTCGGGCCTGCTCTGCCATTCGAAATGATCATGGCTGATTGTTTAACTCAATAGCCTGTTCCCGCTTTTTCCCCATATCCCTTGATCCCTTTAACATTAAGAAATATATCTATCTCCTTCCTGAACATAGGAACAGGTGTTGGACATTCAGCACCTCGTGCCTGCTCCACCATTTGATAAGATCATGGCAGATCTGTGATCTAACTCCGTATACCTGCCTTTGGCCCATATCCCTTAATACCTTTGGCTGTCAAAAAGCTATCTATCTCAGATTTAAATTTAGCAATTGAGCTAGTATCAATTGCTGTTTTCGGAAGAGAGTTCCAAACTTCTACCACCCTTTGTGTGTAGAAATGTCTTCTAATCTCACTCCTGAAAGGTCTGGCTCTAATTTTTAGACTGTGCCCCCTACTCCTAGAATCCCCAACCAGCGGAAATAGTTTCTCTCTATCCACCCTATCCATTCCCTTTAGTATCTTTTTAAACTTCGATCAAATCACCCCTTAACCTTCGAAACTCCAGAGAATACAACCCCAATTTGTGTAATCTCTCCTCGTAACATAACCTTTGAAGTCTGGGTATCATTCTAGTAAACCTACGCTGCACTCCCTCCAAGGCCAATATGTTCTTCCGAAGGTGCAGTGCCCAGAACTGCTCACAGTACTCCAGATGCAGTCTAACCAGGGTTTTGTGTAGCTGCAGCATAACATCTGCCCCCTTGTACTCTCGTCCTCTAGATATAAAGGCCAGCATTCCATTAGCCTTGTTGATTATTTTCTGCACCTGTTCATGACACTTCAATGATCTGTGTACCTGAACCCCTAAGTCCCTTTGGACATCCACTGTTTTTAACTTTTTACCCTGTTCTATCCTTCTTTGATCCAAAGTGGATGACCTCACATTTGCCTACATTGAATTCCATTTGCCACAGTTTTGCCCATTCACCTAATCTATCAATATCCCTTTTTTAATTTTATGTTTCCATCTACACTGCTTACAGTGCCACCAATCTTTGTGTCGGCAAACTTAGATATGAGCCTTTCTATGCCTTCATCTAAGTCGTTAATAAATATTGTGAATAATTGAGGCCCCAAGACAGATCCCCGTGGGACTCCACTAGTCACATCCTGCCAATGTGAGTACCTACCCATTATCCCTACTCCCTGTCTCCTTTCGCTCAGTCAATTTCCTAACCAAGTCTGTACTTTTTCCTCAATTCCATGGGCTTCTATCTTGGCTAACAGTCTCTTATGTGGGACCTTATCAAATGCCTTCTGGAAGTTCATATAAATAACATCCATTGACATTCCTTTGTCCACTACTTTAGTCACCTCTTCAAAAAATTCAATCAGGTTTGTCAGGCATGACCTACCTTTCACAAATCCATGCTGGCTCTCTCTGATTAACTGAAAATTCTGTGTTCAGTCACCCTATCCTTAATTATAGACTCCAACATTTTCCCCACAACAGATGTTAGGCTAATTCCCTGGTTTCTCTCTCTCTCCCTTCTTAAAAAGCGGAGTGATGTGCAATTTTCCAATCGAGAGGGACAGTTCCTGAATCTAGAGAACTTTGAATATATCTAATGACTTGGCCTCCACTGCCTTCTGTGGTAGAGAATTCCACAGGTTCACCACTCTCTGTGTGAAGAAATTTCTCCTCATCTCTGTTCTAAATGGCATACCCTGTGTCCTGAGACTGTGACCCCTGGTTCTGAACTCCTCCCATCAGGAACATCGTCCCTGCATCTAGTCTGTCTAGTCCTGTTAGAATTTTATACGTTTTGATGAGATCACCTCTCATTTTTCTAAACTCTAGTGAATATAGGCCTAGTCGACCCAATCTCTCCTCATACGTCAGTCCTGCCATCCCAGGATTCAGTCCGGTAAACCTTCGTTGCACTCCCTCCGTAGCAAGGATATCCCTCCTCAGATAAGGAGACCAAAACTGCACACAATACTCCAGATGTGGTCTCACCAAGGCCCTGTATGTAAGACATCCTTGCTCCTGTACTCAAATCCTCTTACAATGAAGGCCAACATACCATTCGCCTTCCTGAATGCTCGCTTTCAGCAACTGGTGTACAAGGACACCCAGGTCTCGTTGCACCTCCCCTTTTCCCAATCTATCACCATTCAGATAATTTGCTTTTCTGTTTTTACAACCAAAGTGGATAACCTCACATTTATCCACGTTATACTGCATCTGCCATGTTCTTGCCCACTCACCCAACTTGTCTAAATCACAATCGAGCCTCTTTGCATCCTCCTCGCAGCTCACATTCCACCCCAGCTTTGTGTCGTCTGCAAACTTGGAAATGTTGCATCTAGTTCCCTCCTCATCATTGATATATATCTCTCTCTTTCAAAGACCAAGCACAGGCACGATGGGCCGAATGGCGTCCTTCTGAGTTTATAGACATAAGAGTCTATGTTTCTATGATTCTTATTAATATTTCCCTTTTGTGTCTTTACAGCGCACAGATCGCGGCACTATATTCAGATTATTTTAGTACTGGTAGCAACTCTGATAGTTGGTATATTTAGTTTATACTGCTACAAAAAGAGGAGAAACCAAGCAAGGTAAGGAAACTTTCTTGTTTAACAAAATGTTTTACAATCTATGTTGTTTGAATGAATGATTTTTGAAATTTGTCTCAAATCTTGGAAAATTATGGCCCCTGATTTTAGCTCTGGGCAGGTTGGTAGTGAGGTGAATTGGAAACTGACTTGCTGCTCCAGAAATTAGGCCAATTTTAATCCCACCTGATAACTTCCTGCCTGGTGCGGGAGGGAAGTTGGCAGGAATCATGCGGCAAAGGGTCGTTTTGCGGGGTTCTCGTGTTCAGGAAGGGGGAGAAGTCTAGGGCAGAGGTGGCCTAAACTTGCCTTGTGGAGCAGGTAAGTAACCCGGGTAGGGTTAAAATCACCCATTCTACTATTCTATAATTAGAGGGATACAAAGTGTGAAAATGTTTACCATGGTACGAACCAATGTACGTTTTGGCCCTGAACCCAGGCAGAAATTACCCTCTTGGGCTCCAGAAATTTTTGGCTCTTCGTATTTAACGATACAAACACAGCCTACAGCAGACTAACCAGCTTTGTAGAAGATCATCTGCTATTGTTTAAAAGAGATGGATGTAACATACTGACTTCAGCTCAGCTTATCGCATAATACAGACATTTATATTAGACTGAAACTTTGAATTGTATAATTACATCAAAAAACAAAGCTTTTCCTTTCTCCCACATGTAAGACCCAGGACCAAGCTGTGAAGTGGACTTGTGGCAACAAGGGGAAATAATGGTTGGGAGGGAGGGAGGGCTGTCACTTACACTGACCTCTCACTGAGCAGCTTCATGGTGGGCACATCTTTTTGCCAAAGCTTCTCACATGAGGACCTGAATTAAGCAGTTAATGACCTGTAGGTTCGGTACATAACATTGGGCTTGAACATCTAGAACAATAATGTGGCTGACACATCACAGGCTGTCCTACGTAGATCAGACCACCACACTTATGCTGTCAGGTAGATATTGTTATATAGCTGATAAGGCCATCCGAGACTTGAAATGAGAGCTGCTGGAAGTTATTAACTGCAGGCCAGGGATGCGCACACACATACTCAGGGTTTGATGCCTCCCATGATTGGGTTATAGAGTGGCACACAGCTATTGTTGCAGCTCCATGACAACATCTGGTGGAACTACCATTTGACAGGATTTGGTTTTTGCCATGCTGTAGAAAGAAGATTGTGGTAATACACTTGCACATTTTATGATGATTTATACTGCTCACTGAGACTTGTGTTGAGTTCCTGATACCTGTTGTCTGCTTAAAATCTGCTCAATCTGTGCTTGCCAGTGGTCTAATGACCAACTATTTTGCATATGATTTCCTCTGAATTGTATTCTATTGTTTTGCTAAATAGTTCAGAATTGTATTGGCTTTTTTACTGCTGCTCTGTATTGGTTGGACATTCAGGCCTCTTTCAACTTCATGCTTAGCTATTTCAACACCATTCATGGAGTATGCATGCCACCTATTTTCCCTTCCTATATGTGGTACTTTACACTTGTCTGAGTTAAATTTTGTTTGCCATTGTTCTGTGTATTTATATATTATTCAACTCATTTTGTAATTTCTGAGCTGCCTTCTCCACATCTACCACTCCTCCTAACAATATCAATTTATTGTACCTCTGCAATCATCTCTTCATAGCCAAGAAGTGCCTACTATAGAATGCTGATCAACATTGTTCTAAGTACTTCAGGTGGGGCCTGACCATAGGAAAAAAAAAAGTGAAGCAAGCAATAATACTGCTGTGCTGATTATAGATCTCAGTAATTACAAAGGAACATTGCTGCATGAACATACCTGCTCAAAGCTATAGCCACCTTGTGGTTGTTCTTGCCGCTAAAGGCACAGTCAAATAATTTAAATATTTCAGTAAACAGCAAGGAACATATTTTACAGAATTCTGACTGAAGTAGTTACATAGTAGGAATCCATTCCGGGCGGAAAGTGGTGGAAATTTGCACTGCCCAGGGACAACCTGCCAAGACCAGAAAAGTGGTGGGATTGACTGATGGGCCATCCCGCAGGAGTCTCTGCAATCAGAAGAGGGTGATGCAAGATAGCGGCAGGGGAGGCCTACCTAACGGTGTTGGCTTATCAGCTATCTAAGGAGTTAAATCCTAGATTAATCTCACCAATTTGTAGCAGTCTCAGGCACTGATCTTGACTATAATTTGATAATCAGCAATCTAGTTAATGCTGAATTACACTGATAAACTGACCTGCCTTTTATAACCTATTATCCAAATTGCTAAGTGACTCTGCTATAGCTTTTATATCTATTAATTATTTGCATACTTTCTGTTTAAGTATTAATAATTATGATTTTGAAGTCAATGAACGATTGTTAATGCATGACTTATCTGTCGGCTTTGATAATTTGGAAACAACTGGTTAATTCATTCACTCAGTAGCTTGTGGGTATCTTAATTGTAATTTGGTGGGGTAAATATTAATTCAATCCAAGCTGGGTGGTGTAAGACGGTGCGGAGAACCAAACTTAGACATCATTCACGTGTCGAAGTAGGCTGGACGGAAAACCCCAGACGGTTCCTTAGAGGAGTTAAGATAAAAGAGTTAAGGATTTGTCTGGTTCCTTGACATGTATTTGTTTGGATGTCGACCCCGCATTCTTACAGCGAGCAGGACCATAAAAGACATCAGGAAGATATAGGCCTAGAAATTGGACCTCGTTGCGCCCACTTTCCAGAAGGAAAATAGGTACAAAAAGGTCCAATGTCACGAGCTATGTCCCATGCTCCAAAGACGCCTGAAATATGTCTGACCCCAAATTGGGGTGGACAATTTTTCAGGCGTCCCTAGCAGCCACCTCCACAAGATCCCTTTACATATGCTGAAGAGGGACCTAACATCTGTTTTAGGACCCCTTCCTAAAGGAGGTGCCCTGAACATCGCCAGCACTGAGCCAGGTGCATTCACAATAACTAGGTCTACATGCAGTCTAACCAGCAGTCCTTAAATGGGCTGCTGGAGATTGCCACCAAAGAGGTAAGTTTCTTAAAAAAAAAAAAAAAAAATTCTTGCTCAATTGTGGAGTCAGAAGGAGCAGGACCAAATACACTGAGTACTGAGCCACACAGAACAGTAACGTTCAGTTCCTGACCTGTGCTACATTAGCTAATCTCAGTGCTAGTTCACAACTACAGTTGGTCTCAGTGTCCCTGGTCTATGAAGGAAGAAAAAACTGAGCCAGGATTCCTGCTCTGGAATAATATTTATTGACACCATCCCTCCCCCCCTCTTTTTTTCCCACCTCCCACCACAAAGTACAAGTGTGTGGACATTAGATGGATGAAGCTCAGATTTCATCCACTCTCTGGCTCGAGTAAATTGGAATCAAAGATTGGCAGGCAAAACTGTAATCAAACAATGGGCGGCCTTTAAAGAGGAGATTGTTCAGGTATGGTCTATGCACATTCCCACGAGGGGGGGAAAGGTAGGGCAACTAAAGTCAGAGCTCCTTGGATGACAAAAGAGGTAGAGTAAGATGAAGCAGAAAAAGGAGCGTATGACAGATGTCAAGGTGATAATACAAGTGAGAACCAATCGGAATATAAAAAGTACAGAGGAGAAGTGAAAAAGGAAATAAGAGGGGCAAAGAAAGAGTATGAGAATAGACTGGCAGCTAACATAAAAGGGAATCCAAAAGTCTTCCATAGGCAGATAACTAGTATATGGATAGTAAGAGGAGGGGTGGGGCCAATTAGGGACCAAGAAGAAGATCTAAGCATGCAGGCAGAAGGGTTGGCTGAGGTACTAAATGAGTACTTTGCATCTGTCTTTACCAAGGAAGAAGATGCTGCCAAAGTCACAAAAAAAGAGGAGGTAGTTGAGATACTGGATGGGATAAAAGTTGATGAGTAAGTACTAGAATGGCTGGCCGTACTTAAAGTATAAACAATCTTACAACACCAAGTTATAGTCCAACAATTTTATTTGAAAATCACAAGCTTTCGGAGGCTTCCTCCTTTGTCAGGTGAATGTCATTCACCTGAGGAAAGAGGAAGCCTCCAAAAGCTTGTGATTTTCAAATAAAATTGTTGGACTATAACTTGGTGTTGTAAGATTGTTTACATTTGTCAACCCCAGTCCATCACCGGCATCTCCACATCGTACTTAAAGTAGATAAGTCATCTGGTCTGGATAGGATGCATACTAGGTTGCTGAGGGAAGTAAGGGTGGAAATTGCAGAAGTGCTGGCCACAATCTTCCAATCATCCTTAGACACAGGGGTGGTGCCAGAGGACTGGAGAATTGCAAATGTTACACCCTTGTTCAAAAAAGTGTGTAAAGATAAACGCAGTAACAACAGGCCTCTCAGTTTAACATTGGTGGTGGGGATGCTTTTAGAAATGATAATCTGGGACAAACCTAATAGGCACTTGGACAAGTGTGGATTAATAAAGGAAAGCCAGCACGGATTTCTTAAAGGCAAGAGGATACAGTAAAGGCTATGAGCCCCGATAACATCCCAGCTGTAGTGCTGAAGACTTGTGCTCCAGAACAAGCTGTTCCAGTACAGCTACAACACTGGCATCTACCCGACAATGTGGAAAATTGCCCAGGTATGTCCTGTTCACAAAAAGCAGGACAAATCCAATCCGGTCAATTACCGCCCCATCAGTCTACTCTCAATCATCAGCAAAGTGATGGAAGGTGTCGTCGACAGTGCTATCAAGCGGCACTTACTCACCAATAACCTGCTCACCGATGCTCAGTTTGGGTTCCGCCAGGACCACTCTGCTCCAGACGTCATTACAGCCTTGGTCCAAACATGGACAAAAGAGCTGAATTCCAGAGGTGAGGTGAGAGTGACTGCCCTTGACATCAAGGCAGCATTTGACCGAGTGTGGCACCAAGGAGCCCTAGTAAAATTGAAGTCAATGGGAATCGGGGGAAAACTCTCCAGAGGCTGGAGTCATACCTAGCACAAGGGAAGATGGTAGTGGTTGTTGGAGGCCAATCATCTCAGCCCCAGGGCATTGCTGCAGGAGTTCCTCAGGGCAGTGTCCTAGGCCCAACCATCTTCAGCTGCTTCATCAATGACCTTCCCTCCTTCATAAGGTCAGAAATGACGATGTTCGCTGATGACTGCACAGTGTTCAGTTCCATTCGCAACCCCTCAAATAATGAAGCAGTCCGAGCCCGCATGCAGTAAGACCTGGACAACATCCAGACTTGGGCTTATAAGTGGCAAGTAACATTCGTGCCAGGCAATGACCATCTCCAACAAGAGAGAGTCTAACCACCTCCCCTTGACATTCAACGGCATTACCATCGCCGAATCCCCCACCATCAACATCCTGGGGGTCACCATTGACCAGAAACTTAACTGGACCAGCCATATAAATACAGTGGCTACAAGAGCAGGTCAGAGGCTGGGTATTCTGCGGCGAGTGACTCAACTCCTGACTCCCCAAAGCCTTTCCGCCATCTACAAGGCACAAGTCAGGAGTGTGATGGAATACTCTCCACTTGCCTGGATGAGTGCAGCTCCAACAACACTCAAGAAGCTCGACACCATCCAGAACAAAGCTGCCTGCTTGATTGGCACCCCATCCACCACCCTAAACATTCACTCCCTTCACCATCGGCGCACAGTGGCTGCAGTGTGTACCATCCACAGGATGCACTGCAGCAACTCGCCAAGGCTTCTTCGACAGCACCTCCCAAACTCTCGGCCTCTACCACCTAGAAGGACAAGAGCAGCAGGCGCATGGGAACAACACCACCTGCACATTCCCCTCCAAAGCATACACCATCCCGACTTGGAAATATATCGCCGTTCCTTCATCGTCGCTGGGTCAAAATCTTGGAACTCCCTTCCTAACAGCACTGTGGGAGAACCGTCACCACAAGGACTGCAGCGGTTCAAGAAGACTGCTCAGTACCACCTTCTCAAGGGCAATTAGGGATGGGTAGTAAATGCCGGCCTCGCCAGCAACGCCCACATCTCATGAACGAATTTTTAAAAAAATTGTGTTTAACTAACTTAATTGAGTTTTTTTGATGAGGTAACAGAGGGTCGATGAGGGCAATGCGGTTGATGTATATCTGCCACATAATAGGCTTGTCAGCAAAGTTGAAGCCCGTGAAATAAAAGGGGGCAGTGGCAGCATAGATATGAAATTGGCTAAGGGACAGGAAACAGTCGTGTGAACGGTTGTTTTTCGGACTGGAGGGAGGTATAGTGGTGTTCCCCAGGGGTCGTTACTAGGACCATTGTTTTTTTTGATATATATTAATGACTTGGACTTGGGTGAACAGGGCACAATTTACAAATTTGCCGATGACACAAAACTTGGAAATGTAGTGAACAGTGAGGAGGACAGTGATAGACTTCAAGAGGACATAGACAGGCTGGTGGAATGGGCGGACACATGGCAGATAAAATTTAACACCAAGAAGTGCGAAGTGATACATTTTGGCAGGAAGAACGAGGTGAGGCAATATAAACCAAAGGGTACAATTCTAAAGGGATTGCAGGAACAGAGAGACCTGGGGGTATATGTGCACAAATCTTTGAAGGTGGCAGGACAGGTTGAGAAAGCGGTTTTTTAAAAAAGCATACGGGATCCTGGGCTTTAGAGGCATGGAGTACAAAAGCAAGGAAGTTAGTTATGTTGAACCGTTATAAAGCATTGGTTCGGCCACCAATGTAATATTGTGTCCAATTCTGGACACCACACTTTAGGAAGGATGTGAAGGCCTTAGAGTGGGTGCAGGAAAAATTTACTAGAATGGTTCCAGGGATGAGGGACTTCAGTTATGTGGATAGACTGGAGAAGCTGGGGTTGTTCTCCTTAGAGCAGAGACGGTTGAGAGGAGATTTGATAGAGGTGTTCAAAATCATGAAGGGTTTAGATAAAGTAAATAAAGAGGAACTGTTCCCATTGGCAGAAGGTTTGAGAACCAGAGGCCACAGATTTAAGGTGATTGGCAAAAGAACCAAAGGCGACATGAGGAAATTTTTTTTTTCTTTACACAGCAAGTAGTTATGATCTGGAATGCACTGCCTGAAAGGATGGTGGAAGCAGATTCATTTGTGGCTTTCAAAAATCAATTGAATAAATATTTGAAGGGGAAACAATTTGCAGGTCCGTGGGGAAAGGGCAGGGGAATGGGACTGACTAGATTGTTCTTACAAAGAGCCAGCATGGGCCAAATGTCCTCCTTCTGTGCTGCCACCATTCTGTGATTCTAAGGCTGAACAGCCAGTCAGCATCATCAGATTTAAATTGCTCATAACATTTTTCTCTTGTTTTTCTTAGTGCACTTGTAGGGACAGAGAGACGGAAATTCAACTATATCGGAGGTGAAATTCAACTTCGGCAGGGGTACCAAATGGGCAGTAGAGAATTTGCTGCCCATTACACACCTTCCCAATTTTCCTTTCCATTGAAGTCAACGGAATGGAAAATTAAGCAGGGCGTATAATGGATGGCCGATTCACTACTACCCATTTTGTGCCCTCGCCAAATCTGAATTTCACCTCCATAAATTACTTGAATGCAGGTAGATCAATCCACAAAAAGATGCCAATAGAATTGTGAGTTTAATAAATAGAGGCATTGACTACAGGAGTAAAGAATTAATGATAAGTTGATACAAAACATTGGTTAGCCCACATTTAGAATACTATGTACAGTTTTGGTCGCCCCATCATAGAACACTAAAGCCATAAGAGAGTGTTCAGTTTAGATTCACCACGATGGTACCAGGGATGGGAAACTATAGTTATTAGGAAAGACTTGAGATATTGGGACTATTTCTACAGGAGCAGAGAGAGCTAATAGGAAATTTAATAGATGCTTTTAAAGTGATCGGTTTGGTTGGAGTGCTTATAGAAAGATTATTTTCCTCTGGTTAGGGAGCCAGTGACAAGAGGTCACCAACTTAACATTATCAATAAGAACGTGAGGAGAAAGATTGAGAAATTTCTTAACACAGAGGATTGTTGAAGCATAGAATGTTTTGCCACAGGTAGTGGTTAAGCAGGGACCATTGCTTCTTTTAAATTAAAATTAGATAAATATTTGAGGGATTAGTTTTAAATTTCTAATAAAAAGCTGGCACAGACATGAAGGGCTGAATGGCCTCCTTCTATGTAGTAAATTGCTACAGTTCTATAGACCAGGCTTAATTGTAGTCCTTTCAGCACCCTCCAGACTTACCATGGGAATGCTACAGATTTTAGGCCCCACAGACAATGTGTGCCCTTAGAAAAAGGTGATAGTTAATTTTAGTACGTCTACCAGTAATATCTGCAGATTCACATGATCAATTCAGTCATACTACATCTACGATGAAGAATAGAAACCTTTTCTAATTTAAAAATGAGAAGGAGATTTTTTTTTTTTGGTTTGTTATTGCAGCTGACTTTTTTTTCTTTTTAAAGCATTTATGCAAAATGGGCCTCTTAAGGGTGTCCCCTAAAGAATCCGTGACACAAAGCAGAAAAGTTCAGTTCCAGGCCTCTGCTGCATCACCTCAGCACTAGCTCACAACTACAATTGGTCTCTGTGTCCCTGGTCGAGAAGAAGAAAACTGAGCCAGGATTCCTGCTCTTGAATAACATTTCATGACTCCCTTGCAAAGTACAAGCGTGTGTGTATATTGGATGGAAATGGATGAGGCTCAGCTGTGATCCCCTGTCATAGCTGAACAGCCAGTCAGTGCCAGGAGATTTAATTTGCTCAAACTTATGTTAATTTTTCCCTCTTTTTGTTAGTGCACTTGCAGAAACAGGTTTACTTGTAAGGGCCAATTTTGTCAATGCTCCCTTGTGGCAGGTGAGGCTCCACAAGGACACTGGACTTTGCGGAGATGACAATGCCCCTGGTCTGTGCCAATAATAATCATATGTTTACTATGGTAATCATTTTCACTTTCATCAGACTCAAACCAGAGCCACATTGGAGAAATGTTGCAAAGATTAAGACCAATGGTATTAAAGATAAATTGGTGGCATAGATGGAGGGATGGTTTTAAAAAAAAAAACAAGGCGGAGAGTAGAAGTAAATATATGTTTCTCGAAATGGCAAGAATGTAGCTAGCAATGTGCTCTAGGGGCAGTGTTCTGACCTTTTTCTGTATATATAAATGCTCTGGATATGAGCATAGGCATACACTACATGTAGGAGCATGAATAGTACATGAATACAATCAATGGCACCTTGTACTCAGCAAATGCCACATGACTGTTAAAATTAGATCCTTCCAGATGTATACTACTGTTAAATTTGTTATATGCTGATATATGGCAGAAGAGGATATCTATTGTATCAGTGATGTACTGTTGAATTCTGCTGATCTGAATGACATCTTCTGTTGGATCCTGAATGAATCCAGTGGTAGAGAGGTTGATTGCAGATATCACTTTCATTGAGAGTGCTGTTTGGACATTTCTGCTAGGCTGTAGGTCTGTTTCCAGGAAGTGGCACTGGTCTGAGGTCATTTCCCTGTTGAGGCAAAGCCTTCTTGCACACTATTTGTCACTGAGATCTCAGTAAGTGACATCTGAGCAGTACTCACTGCATTGGGTAGTAGGGAGTCCAGGAATTCTGCCTCTTATAATCTTGAACTATCCAGATTATGATTTTCTTCTGTTACTGTTCTTCTACATACAAATGTACAAATTAAGAGCAGGAGTAGGCCGTTCGGCCCCTCGCGCCTGCTCTGCCATTTGATAAGATCATGGCTGATCTGATTGTGACCTCAACCCTACTTTCCCGTCTACCGACTGTAACCTTTGACTCTCTTGTTAATCAGGAATCTATCTAACTCGGTCTTAAAAATATTCAATGATCCTGCCTCCACTGCTCTCTGGGGAAGGGAGTTCCTTCTGAGAGGAAAAAAATTCTCCTCATCATCTTGCTAGAGATTGCCAGACTTGATGGGATGGCCATGCTTCAGAATTCACCAAAAACCTCCTTGTTTAGGCAATATCACCTGTTCTGCTCACTAACTCTGCTGGTTCCCCCTTGTGCTTTAACAACAGCTTTAAATGGGAGAAATGAACACAATGTGAAAATTAAATAATTACTGAATAAATTTGCACATGCCACATTAATTGCCAAGCAACTTTAACCTCAACACTAGGTCTATGAGTTAACATGCATTGGAAATAATTGGTCCCAGGAGAAAGTTTAGGGGTATGGACAAAAGTCCCAGAAGCAGAAGGAACAAACTGGGAGCCAGTGGATCAGCTCCCATTGTATTTCTCACCCAAGTCTGCCTGAGTTTTGTCAGCACTCCTAAGTGGAAAATTTAGGCTATGAATTATAGCCAATTGTATGATGTAGCACCTAGGAAATGAGAGATGAAAATTGGGGATAGGTAGAAATTAGCATTTTATTCAGCAATGATTAATTAACTTTTTGTCACGCTATTTGCAGCTCACAAAAGCAATTGAAGAAAAAATGTAGTGTGAAAATCGGGTAAAGTGCTGGTTCACTTTTACGCCTTTTGAATTAGTGACTTGCACTTCTTTGAAAAGCTGCCCGACAGAAACCTCATCAAGGTTGAATGAGCCACTGTCTCCCACTGCGCAACTAGTTTGGGTGAATGGATATATTGGTGGAAATTCTGTAAAAAGTCTGAGACTCTGGAAGCAGAAGTTAAAGGGGAATGCCTAGGGACTCTATAACCAGTTTTCAACAATTATATTGTGATGGGAACAACCTATTAAAGTGTGGTTATTATTGTATAGACTCGGTTTGCTACTCACCATTTACTAACATTAAAATATGTTTAAAATAAGATTATCCCTTCATCTGGTTTCCCTAGAATGTGTAACAGAGTATCAGCCAATAACTGTGCGTGTCCGAAGGAAAAACGGAAAGGCAGAGTATTATTTAACTGGTGATGTACAACGGCACCTGGGTGTCCTTGTGTACCAGTCACTGAAAGCAACCATGCAGGTGCAGCAAGCAGTTAGGAAGGCAAATGGTATGTTGGCCTTCATTGCAAGAGGATTTGAGTATAGGAGCAAGAATATCTTACTGCAGTTATACAGGGCCTTGGTAAGACCACACCTGGAGTATTGTGTGCAGGTTTGGTCTCCTTACCTAAGAAAGGATATACTTGCCATAGAGGGAGTGCAGTGAAGGTTCACTAGACTGATCCCTGGGATGGCAGGACTGTCTTATGAGGAGATTAGGTCAACTCTGCCTGTATTCACTCGAATTTAGAAGAATGAGAGGGGATCTCCATTGAAACATATAAAATTCTGACAGGGCTAGACAGACTAGATGTAGGGAGGATGTTTCCCGTGGCTGGGGGGGTCCAGAACGAGGGGGTCACAGTCTCAAGATATGGGGTAGGACATTTAGGACTGAGATTAAGAGAAATTTCTTCACTGAGGGTGGTGAACCTGTAGAATTCTCTACCACAGAAGGCTGTGGAGGCCATGAAGGAGCTAGATAGATTTCTAGACACAAAAGGCATCAAGGGGTATGGGGAGAGAGCTGGACTATGGTATTGAGATGAATGGTGGAGCAGGCTCGAAGGGCTGAATGGCCTACTCCTGCTCCTATTTTCTATGTTTTTATTTATTTTCTGATACGCTTTCAGAGGATCTTATTATTTAAAATAGAAACTTAAACTACTGATGCTTAGTGGTATTTCCTTCAGATGATGTTAGATGATTTCTTAACAAAAAAAGACTTATTGAATTTTTATAAAAAGGTGTACTTCAAAACCCTGGAAAAAGCACCTAATAAAATATCAAAAATATTTCGGTGCCCTCAGACCTCCATAGGGGGGGGAAAAAAATGTCCATGATATTCAGTAGACTCTCTTCTAAAAATTGCCACTGTGCCACTGAGAGTAGGTACAATTTAGGGAAACAGCAGAGTTTCTTATCTTGACGCAGGTATTCGGAACTGACAACCACCATCCAAAAACCAATGTGTTCTCCGAAATGACTGTGAATGTGGTTCCTAAGGCAATGAGAAAATATAAAGAGCTGAAAAATACTTCAATCTTTTCCATCAGAAGATGGAAGAAGCCTCAAGAATAAACAAGAAACTGGCATAAGTAGCATTAGGCAGAATTCCTTTGAATGTGTGCCAACCACAACTCGATGTCACTTAGGCTCTAATTTTGCAAGTCCAGCAAATGTGAGGTTGTACTGGCCCTTGGTGCAGGTTTGACTGTGTTGGAAGCTCAAAGAACAGGTTGTGCTTCATTTTGTGACAAGAGATCCTCTCCCTAATTTGAATAGGCTACTGGCGTATGAAAAGCTTGCCCAGAGAGCTTGGTCTGTAGCACAATTGAATGCGGTGTGTAAAATATAGCAATGCAGGAGCTCTTAAAAGGCTGCCACTTGCCATATAAGGAGAAGTTGTGGTAGTGGCAGAAAAGTGGAGTAATTGATTAAAATATAACAGCAGAGACATGTGAGCAACACTTCTCCCTTTGATACTGAAGATTTGAAGGTCCTATTGCACCAAAAGAGGTCTGCCTTATTTGGAGCTGAAGGCTGACGATCACTTTCCAGTTTAAAAAAAATACAGTGTGAGCTATAAGGAGGGAGGTTGCCAATTAAGTCAATGCTGTCACCAGGTCCTTCAGACCTGGCTGCAAATGGTAAGTTTCCTGGTAGCCGAAGCATGGTGAAGGTTAGTGTGCACACATTTCTTGTGGGGTTCAACAAACATGGCACAAACCTAAGTTGGGAATTGCTACACCCTCTGCGAGGTACCATTTAAAGGATGGTATACAACCATTACCCTTTTGCACACAGTCTTTCATTGTACCAAAGCTGGACAGGACACTTGCAGGTGGAGGTGGCAGCCAAGGAACACAAACATATGTTCACTTTTCCAGTTCAATGCTCTCCTCTCCGTTTAGGGTTTTCCAGTGGGGTTAGCTGTCATGGGTGCAGAGGTTAACCGTGGTCTCATACAAGCCACCTTTCTTCCAAAAATGTAAGCACTGTGGACTGCTGCATAATGAAGCCATCGTGGAAACTTCCTGAATAATAGCTGTTGATGTGCATCATGTTTCTGTGGTCAGATACCACCGGAACATTAACTGAGTGCCAATTCCTTCTGTTCAGATAGGTTATGGGGTTACTATGAGTAGTCATGATGCCCATATGGACACCATCAGCAAAAGGAGAGGAGAGCATCGAACTGGAAAAGTGATCATATGTTTGTGTTCCTTGGCCGCCACCTCCACCTGCGAGTGTCCTGTCCAGCTTTGGTACAATGAAAGACTGTGTGCAAAAGGGTAATGGTTGTGTACCATCCTTTAAATGGTACCTCCCAGAGGGTGTAGTAATTCCCAACTTTGGTTTATGCCATGTTTGTTGAATTTTACCCCCAATGTGTTTACAAGGGGCAACACCTTCATCACTGCTTGTGGAAAGGAGTATAAACTGGAAGGGTGGCAGGGTTCCTTCAGTGGGGGCACAAAACGGCTGGTAGTGGATCAGTCACCCATTATACAGCCTGCCCAATTTTCCTTTCCATTGAAAAAATAACTGCTACAATTGTACTGGCAATGCAGAAAACAGCCTGGTGAATAAACCAGAGTGCATGTCATGAAGTACAAAGAGTGCACAGATGTACCATATGAGACCAGAAAGGGATCTTTAAGGCAAGACTACAAATATCAGAGCAGAATAAACAAGCCATTTTTCTCTCCCATCACAGTCTATGTTGGCTCTCTGTTTCCTACCCAGTCATCCAATACTGTGTCCCTTTCTTTTCTCTTCCCCCCCCCACCCCCCAAACACGGTGTCCTTCCATTCCCTCTCCTCCCTCTTTCCCCCCCCCCCACCCCCCCCTCAGCGTTGCTCCTAGGTTTTCACACTCCTTTTTCCAGCACCCTAACTGAATCCCGCTACGGCACTTGGAGTCAGTTCCACTCCACCCCCTATCCAAGAGCCATTGTTGTTGCTATTGAGTCTGGTTGCCGCCAGTGAAAGCGGAAATAATTGAACATGGCTACATTCAATGGGCAGGTTCAATCGTTTCTGCCTTAATGATGGCAGCAACAATAGGATTTTGCTTGGGGTGGTGCAGAGCAGCTTTGAATCCAGTATGCTGGTGGCCAGTTAACAAGCATTTTTAACCGTTTCTGGCTTCCCAGTTGCTCACCAACAAAAATTTAAGTTGGGTATACATCTACATAAGTGATTGGACTGCAGCAATAATGCATTGGTTGTAAACTGCAGTAGGACATCCTGAGAACTACATCACTGTTTCCTTTTTCAGAAGGATTAGTACTGCAGGAATTGTCATTTTTTTTCTGTCATTTGGTATTTTTGCTGCTTATTTTGTAACCCCGCCCCAACCTTACTACATTCTATGTGGCTCCATGTAGTAAATTTGAACATTTTGAGATGGTTTCAACGCTGAATGCAAATTCAAAATTATTCTCAGAAAGCAGAACCTTATTTCACTTTAGGGCATTTCCTGCAAATATGATAGTGAATTACAGGAAGTGTTATGGAGCCCAAGCCAACAGGGACCTGGAGAAGAGCAGAGAGGGGACCAACGGAGGGGCTGAGGTCGCAGGAGGCACTACCCAAGTGAGACGGTCTACAGGCAGAGGCTCAGCTTCCTGGACCTCTCTGAGGAGCAGTGCCTACGCAGTTTCAGATTGAGTCACCAGGTGCTCGCAGACATCTGCAGGCTCATTCATGCAGAGCTGCTCCCAGTGGGGCTTGGTGGCCAAGCATTGCCTGTCGCAGTTAAAGTCACCACTGCCCTCAATTTCTTCGTCTCCAGATCCTTCCTGGGCACCACCGGTGACATCTCCAGGATCTCTGTCACCCGCACATAAGTGTGTACAACAGGTCATGGATGGCCTGTTTGCCAGGGCATCTGACTATATCATCTCCCCCTGCGATGACATCAGCCAGACTGAGAGGGTAGTAGATTTCAACTTTCTGGCTGGCTTCCCCCCGGGTACAGGGCGCAATTGATTGCACGCACGTAGCAATAGGAGGGCCTCCACGTGATCCAGGACTGTTCATAAACTGAAAGGGATATCACTCCGTCAATGCACAGCTGGTTTGCGACCACCGGAGGAGGTTTCTGTAGGTGTGTGCCAAATTCCCTGGCAGCTGCCGTGATTCCTTCATTTTGTGCGAGTCAAACGTCCCGGCCCTCTTCCACGCACAAGACAGACTTAAGGGCTGGCTCCTTGGAGACAAGGGATACCCTCTGCAGACGTGGCTCATGTGAGAAACCCCACCAAAGAGGCACAGCAGCGGTGCAACGACAGTCACATCACCACCAGGTCTGTCATTGAACAAGCCATAGGGTTGTTGAAGATGCGCTTCAAGTGCCTGGATCGATCTGGGGGAGCCCTTCAGTACTCACCGGTGAAGGTGTGCAGATTAATAGTCGTGTTTTGCGTCCTGCACAGCATCACTCAGCAGAGAGGGTTAGAGGTGGAGGAGCTCGAATCCGCTCATGAAGCATCCTCATCTGACGGCAACATTGTCGATGAGGATGAGGATGAAGCTGGGCAGCCCATCACCAGAGCAGCAGCACACATGGCTGCTCGTGATGCCAAGGAGTCACTCATATCTAACACGTTCTCATAGTGAGATCTGCAAATTGAAGAATGTGAACTGCTCAGAATGCTCTGAACAACCAACACCAGAACCCCCCCCTCCATTTGCACAAAACATTCCTTTGACCACGCATACACCCATTGCGCATGTGCCCAATGGGTGGCATCATGTCCTGTTCATGATAAAGCACGTGAAGGGGCAATTTCACAAAAGGGACTCAGAATGGGCAAGACATGGCAGTGATAATAATAACATTTCATGTGGAGTTAACAAAAAACAAATATAAATGAAAAACATGACTTTCCGTCAGACGCCCTTGTGCATACCTTTGATGGTTACAAAACCTTAGCCTGCTTCCTCCTACCGCTTCTACGTGGTGCAACCCCTGTGGCTTCAGTAGAGGTAGTGGCAGTTTGCTTAGATTCATGCCCTGACTGATGAGATGCTTTCGGCCTAAACCTTCTGGGTTTTGGAGCCTGTGAGGGGCCCGCCAAAGACTTCTCCACCTGCACCTGTACAGGGGCAGACTCAGTTATCGGGGGAGGAGGCAGCATTGTGGGTATTGGTTGAGGTGGAGGTCAACGGGTGAGAGGTGGGAGTGCTTTGAGTGGAGTCCCCACTTCCATATCCCCTTTCGCCATTATCCCTCTCCTGGGCCAGCGCAACATCACTCCCACCAAACTACTGGAGAGCAGGCTGGTGAGGAGATGTGGCACTCTCTAAGGCCACAGATGAAGTTTCTGTCTGCTTGTTTAAGGCAGTAGACATGTTGGCATCCAAAGTCCACACGGCCGTTGCCACGGCCTGCATGGACTCATTTGAGGCCGCTCTTGTATCTCAAGGGAGGCTGCCACTCTCTCCATTGAAGACATTCTTGCACTTACCTGCGCCACCAATCCACTGATGCTGGAGTTGGACTCCTCCATCCGATCTGCTATTGTGGAGAGTGTGCATGACCTCTCAAAGATGGAGCAGTACCTCAATCATTCTCAATCTCAATGATGTCCCCCGGGATTCAGAATCTGCGTCCAGCTCAGCAGAGCTTGGAGACAAGTGCACTCTTTGACGCAGATTCTCCACAGCTGCCCCTGCCACCAGTGTCTGCTCATGCTCACTTGTGAGTGGTGAATTGTCAGGTGACAATCCAACTATCTGCCTAACGGGCCCCACCAAAGTGCCAGTATCTGGGCTGGTGCATGGCTGGATGTCCTGTGACGGTACGCCCTCTGAGGAATGGGGCTCCTCTGAGGAATCGTCCTCTTCTATGGCACCTGCCTTCTCATCAATCCATGAAGGTCCTGCAAGACAACATAAAGCAATATTAACAATCATCAGAGAACTTACAATCTTTCCATTGAACATACTGAGGTGTGCAACAGGTCAATCATTGATATCATCAATTCATCATGAGTGTGAAGGATGTTAAAGTTCTATCACCAGCCATATGCAGGTTGCCAGTCTCCCCATCTCTGATGGCCAGGCATGCAACCAGGTGATTTATTTCCATCGTCGCCTCCTCCGCTTCTGTCAAGTGTACTATTTGTGGTGTCCCTCCTCCAGTCCTCGCCCTCTCCCGTGCATTTTGCGCTCTCTTCTCCTACAAGGGATAAAGAACAGACGTGTGAGTAAGTGAAGGTGACGTGGTCACCTGGTGGATGCATTGCTTTGGGTGAGGCTGACGATGAAGCAGATGCTTCAGAGGGTGACTATCAGATAGATTCATCGCATTGCATCAGGATTGGGGTGAGTGGGCAACGGTGGGTTCACAAATGGATAGGTGAGGAAGTGCACAGAAAGTGAAGATAAGTTGATGATGAGACCTAAGAGAGTGTGAGGAGTGATGTGATGGAGTAGGCTTGGCAAGACAGAGTGAGGGGGTGGGAAGGGGGATGTACACCACAGGATGTGGGTAAATCAGCAAAACTACTGACTTTCCCTGACCTGGTTAGGTCATTAAATCGCTTCCTATATTGTACCCATGACCTGTGCCCCGTGCTCCTGCTACTGAGCTCCTCTGCCACCTCCAGCCACGCCGCCTTGGTGGCAGAAACAGGACACTTCCTCCTATCTGCCGGGTATAGGACTTCCCTCCTGCTTCTGACACCAGCCAGAAACAACTCAAGGGAGGAGTCGCTGAAACAGGGTGCTGCCTTCGCCCTATGATACTGCATTCTGTTATGGTCTTCCTTTCTCCTTCAAAATCTTTGTTGCATTGTCCCTTTTAAATACTCCAGCTCACATCACATCATTCGGGTGCACAGTACGCCTGCCGCGCAGCTTGGAGACGCGAAACCCAGAAGTAAAATTAAGGGCCTTCAATTCAGTAGTGATCATTCAAACCGACGCCCAAAACTTTTTTCTGGGTTACCCACGCTACTATTCATCGACCCGCTGAGTTCCCTCCGCCATGTTAAAATCATGCCCCTTGCCTTTACTGCCCTGTTTGCACCCTAAATAGGAATGGTAGCGTCATTATAATTGACCCCATTAATTAGGTAGAAAAAAAACTATAGTTTAGAAATAGTTAGTATTACAGTAAATAATACTACTGCAGACATTGCATTGGTTTTATTACTATAAAATATTATAGCTTGGAAATACATGGAATGCGGCCCCAGCCATTGCCTGCTAGTACCTTTTAGCGTTGTCGTGCCAGAGTGTGCGTGGTTAGTAAGAGGGCACCTGGTGCCGGCAAGCTCCTGTGCCACTATGATGCAGCTTGGGAGCCCGCCTGCCCTATGTTGCTTGAAATTCCGACGCCTGCTTGGTAACTAGGGACCATCGACCTTGCTCCCCGCCCCCCAACCTCACTTCCAATTGTACTTGGCCTCCCCTCCTTCCTGAGATACGATCCACAGCTCACTTCAGGTTTTCGTGTTTTTAAAAGAATTGTCTTTTTCCTTAATGATCGAGACCGGTTTGTTGGCCTAGAGCTCCCAAATGTAACATAACCCCCAGCCCCTGTGGTGCCCTCTTGTGCCCTGCTGAAGGCTGGTACACCTCATCCCACAGGGTGTACAGGCCCAGACATACATTGCGTCGCAACTGGGGTCCGGAGTAACGGTAACTCCAAGTGTAGGATTCCCACCTCTGACTTCACCCCTCTGCCTCACTGGCCTTACAAGGCCAAGTGGGCAAATCCAGTTTAATTCACAAAACAGCATATCTGAATCATTCTCTGGATTTCCAAAAGAGTTACGGTGGGAGTCTATTGGAACAGTTGACGAAGTATGGCCTCATAGTATTTCTCAGCATCACATTATAAAAACTAAAAATTTGCTAATTTGTCCAGTGAGACAATGGCCTCGATATTCAGTCCCCTGCAATGGGCAGGAGCGGGTCGGGGAGGGGTGCTAAAAAGTGAAATATGCGCAACGCGACCCGACAACGCGAACGCGTCCCTCGCCTTTTTACAGCGGCGGATATCGGGCCATCTGACTGTCCCACCATGGAGAGGTGGGACGCTGAATTAACATTAATATCGGGCTCCCACAGTGCAATTGGGAGCTCGATTTGAAATTTACCGCTGCTGCATGGATTTCCCAGGGGTCGGGAAACTCAGCAGTGAAAGGGACGCGGGAGCTGTCGGTTCCCCAAGGTAAGTGCCTCCTTCAGCACTCCTTGTGGGTCAGGAGGAGCTGGAGCGCTCCTCCCAAGTCCCTCAAGGAAGCCTTTGGCCTCCCCCAGCCCCGATCAGCGACCTCTCCACAGTCCTTCTGATCGCGGCCTCTTCCCCCCCCCCCCCCCCCTCCTGATTGCCAGGGACCGCCCCCAAGGGTCTCCGGTTGTGGCCCCCTGCCGCTGGTGCTCCCGCCCACCCGCCAACCAGGCTGTCCACTTGGTCGGCTGCCAGGTGGGAGATGGATCCACAAAATATTATTGCGGTCCTGCCATTAAGGTTGGCAGGACCTTCACGTGCCTGGCCTCGCCGGGTTGTTCGGCCGTTTTTGGCCTCACTCGCACCCTCCTACCTCCCTGTAAATATCTGAGCCGATATTTCCCTGGATCATTGTAGTCTATGGATTAAATTGCTCCAGTCTCAATCCTGTCTGAAGTGAGGAAGCTGACACAAATATGATATTAACAACTTGAATTTTCTTTGGATTTCCTACTGACTCCTACCACACCCCAATGAGGAGACTGCCCAGTTTCCTGTAATTATAGTTATGGCATTGTTTTGTGCTAAAATGATGCCAATTCTAAACTTCCATTGAAAAGCATGTTCAAATGGTACAAATCAGTTTGGTTGTTGAAAATAATCACAGTTGCACATGGAAAAAAATAACCTTACATCCACAAAACTTAAAAGAAAGAAAATAACTCACTGGCCGAATCTGGTTTTAACTAGTGAAGCATCGCGTGCACAATATAAAAAGGCTTTGTATGTGTACACAGTGGCAGGTAATGGGTAGTTGCAGAATATTGATCCGCTCACTTTAGCTCCTATTTTCCGAGGCCCTGAGTCTCCGATTCCAGAGAGCAAGTAGCTTGTCCACCTGTGGCTGGAATTTGGGGCGGAACCCGATTCCACCAGGATTCTGCTCCGTTTCTTCCACCTAATCATTTTCTAATAGAAGGAGGCATGGATGGATCTTCTTCCCACACCCCCTACATCAAGAGGGCATGTCTGGGGAGTTGCCAGGCAACCCAGGTAAGTCCACATCATCCACCATTTTAAAGGCCTCAGGAATTCTCGTCAGCTGACAGCTGGTGTGAGCCCTTCTGGAGCCTTACAAAAACCCCAATCCATTGCTCGTGAAAGGTAATTAATCCCAGAGGAGATTAATTGCTCCATTGGAAGCCAAACATTTCACCACAAGGATTTTCATTGACCTTCCAGGGTCCTCTGCCGGAGCGACATAATGCTGGTCTGACATTCCAGGCATTAGTCCGGAGCGAGTGCCATTGAAGTGTCCTTACTGGCTTGATGTGCTCACCCCACATATTCAAGTGACCCCAGTTCCCTTAATTTAGGATGTGGTCTGGGCTGTCCACAGGCAGATAGGGAGCGGCATACAGGAATTTTGGACGGCTACTCTTTAACAGTTTTACGTAGTATTACACCTATTTACCTCTATTATTATAGTTATAGCTGATGGAAGCAGAATAGCCAATGACAGATGACATAATATGACTCTTTGGCCCTGACATTTACTCGGAGCCAGGAAGAGAGCGGGGGGAGGGGAGGAGAGTGGGGAGAGGCGATTTTCGACACAACTTCACATCCAGATTTCAACAGGTTGGATTCTGCGATCTCAACTTGATTGAAGGATTACATTTTTTCTTCCGTGTTTCGTGTCTCCAAGCTGTGCAGCGGGAGTACTGCACACCCACGTGACGTGATCTGAAGTTCACTATTTAAAGGGCCAATGCAGAAATGGAATTTGGAGAAGTCAGGAGAAATTTCATCATGGATTCACAGAGAGCAAGGCCAGCACCCGGATTCGCAGAGAGCAAGGTCAGCACCCAGATTCACTGCTGCTTCCCTTGAAGTACTGCTGGGTGCAGTGAGGAGCAGAAGGAAGAAACCTGCTTCTGTTACCAAGCAGAAGTGGCTGAGCAGGTGAGCAGCTGGAGCATTGTGGCCCGTTCTTGAATACAGTACAGGAAGTGCTTTAATGACCTAACCGGGTCAGGAAAAGTGAATACAGTTGCTGATTCACCTACATCCTCTGGAGTACAACACTCCCCTCTTACTCTGTCTTGCCAAGCATACTCCATCACATCACTCCTCACCCCCACTTAAGTTTCAGCAGCACTTATCCGTCACTTTCTATGCACTTCCTCACCTCCCCATGTATCCATCCACCACTACCACTCACCCCAATCTTTATACAATGTGATGCATCTGTCTGATAGTCTCCCTCTGATGCATCTGCCACTGCAGTGCATCCACGAGGCTGAGAGCTACGTGGATAGCATGTTTCAGGAGGTGGTCACCCCGCAGCTTAAGAGAGCGCAGGCAGAGAGGGACTGGTTGATGACCACCAGACAGACCGTTGTAGTGAGGCAAAGGTTCCTCTGGGGATTGCAGCCATAGCCAAGTCCACAGCACCACGGGTGGCTCAGCTGTACAGGTAGGGGGGGAGGAGCAAGATCAGGAAAGCAATAATGATAGGGGATTCAATAGTTAGGGGAACAGACAGGCGTTTATGCAGCCACAGACGTGAGTACAGGATGGTATGCTGTCTCCCTGGTGCCAGGGTCCAGGATGCCACTGAGCAGCTGCAGAACATTCTGAGGGGGGAGGGTGAACAGCCAGAGGCCGTGGTCCATATCATAAGTAGAAAGAGGGATGAGGTCTGCAGGCAGATTTTACGGAATTAGGAACGAGATTAATAAGCAGGACCTCAAAGGTAGTAATCTCCAGATTACTCCCAGTGCCACGCCTTAGTGAGTATAGAGCAGATGAATGCATGGCTGGAGAGATGGTGCAGGAGGGAGGGCTTTAGATTCTTGGGGCATTTGGGACTGGTTCTGAGGGAGGTAGGACCTGTACAGACCGGATGGGTTGCACCTCAACAGAGCTGGGACCAATGTCCTCGCGGGGAGGTTCACTAGTGCTGTGGGGGAGGGTATTAACTAATTTGGCAGGGGGGTGGGCACCAGGATGTAGCATTAGAGAGGAGAAACAAGGTGCACAAAGGATTGGGAGAGACAGATAACACTAGAGTGAGAAATAGTAAGGTATTAGGTGAGATCAGACTAAGAATGAATACAAGAAGGTCTACGATAGTTTTACAGTGCATGTATGTAAATGCACAAAGCATTGTAAATAATGTTGGTGAGCTGCAGGCACAAATAGCCTTATGAAAATATGATGTTGTGACGATAATGGAGACCTGGTTCAAAAAAGGGCAGGATTGTGTACTAAATATTCCTGGATACAAGGTGTTCAGGAAAGATAGGGAAGGAAAGAAAGGAGGGGGTGTGACAGTATTGACTAAGGAGAATATTGCAATGCTGGAGAGAGAGGATGTCCTGGAGGGGTCAAGGACAGAATCTATTTGGTTAGAGTTAAGAAACAATAGAGGCGCCATTACATGACTGGGTATATTCTATAGGCCACCAACTAGTGGGAAGGATATAGATGAATAAATTTGCAGGGAAATTACAGAGAGGTGAAAGAACCATAGAGTAGTGATAATGGGGGACTTCCATTATTCTAATATAGACTGAAATAGTAATAGTGTCAAGGGCAGAGGGGGGAAGAATTTCTGAAGTGTATTCAGGAGGACTTTCTTGAGCAGTATGTTTGTGGCCCAACGAGAAAGGAGGCATTGCTGGATCTGGTTCTGGGGAATGAGGTGGGTCAAGTGGAGCAAGTGTCAGTGGGGAACATTTAGGGAACAGTGATCATAGTATTGTAAGGTTTTGATTTGCTATGGAAAAGGACAAGGAGCAATCTAGAGTAAAAATACTTAATTGGAGGAGGGTCAATTTCAGTGGGTTGAGAACGGATTTGGCCCGGCTAAATTGGAATCAAAGATTGGCAGGCAAAACTGTAATCAAACAATGGGTGGCCTTTAAAGAGGAGATGGTTCGGGCACAGTATAGATACAATCACACGAGGGGGGAAAGGTAGGGCAACCAAAGCCAGAGCTCCTTGGATGACAAAAGAGATAGAAAGTAAGATGAAGCAGAAAAATAACAGATGTCAGATTGATAATACAAGTGAGGCTCAATATAGAAAGCTCAGAGGGGAAGTGATAAAGAAAATCAGAGGGGCAAAGAGAAGGTATGAAAATAGACTGGCAACTAACATAAAAGGAAACCCAAAAGTCTTCTATAGACATATAAATAGTAAATGGGTAGCAAGAGGAGGGATGGGGCCGATTAGGGACCAAAATGGAGTCCAGCTCATGGAGGCAGAGGGCTTAGCCGAGGTACTAAATGAGTACTTTGCATCTGTCTTTACCAAGGAAGAAGATGCTGCCAAAGTCACAGTAAAAGAGGAGGTAATTGAGATACTGGATGGGCTAAAACTTGATAAAGAGGAGGTACTAGAAAGGCTGGCTGTCCTTAAAGTAGATAAATCACCAGGTCCGGATGGGATGCATCCTAGGTTGCTGAGGAAATTGCAGAGGTACTGGCCATAATCTTCCAATCATCCTTAGATACGGAGGTGGTGCCAGAGGAGTGAAGAATTGCAAATGTTACACCCTTGTTCAAAAAAGGGTGTAAGGATAAATCCAGCAATTACAGGCCAGTTAGTTTAACCTCGGTGGTGGGGAAGCTTTTAGAAACAATAATCCTGGATAGAATTAACAGTCACTTGGACAAGTGTGGATTAATAAAGGAAAGCCAGCATGGATTTGTTAAAGACAAATCGTGTTTAACTAACCTGATTGAGTTTTTTGATCAGGTAACAGAAAGGGTTGATGAGGGCAAAACGGTTGATGTGGTGTATATGGACTTCCAAAAGGCATTTGATAAAGTGCCACATAATAGACTTGTCAGCAAAGTTGAAGCCCATGAAATAAAAGGGGCAGCGGCAGCATGGATACGAAATTGGCTAACTGACAGGAAACTGAGAGTAGTGGTGAACGGTTGTTTTTCGGACTGGAGGGAGGTGCATCGTGGTGTTCCCCAGGGGTTGGTGCTGGGACCACTTTTTTTTTGATATATATTAAGACTTGGACTCGGGTATACAGGGCACAATTTCCAAATTTGCAGATGACACAAAACTTGGGAGGGTAGTGAATAGTGAGGAGGATAGTGATAGATTTCAATCATGAAGAGTCTAGACAGAGTGGATAGAGAGAAACTGTTCCCATTGGCGGAAGGGTCAAGAACCAGAGGACGTAGATTTAAGGTGATTGGCAAAAGAACCAAAGGCCACATGAGGAAAATCTTTTTTACGCAGCAAATAATTATGATCGGGAATGCACTGCCTGAAAGGGTGGTGGTGGCAGATTCAATTATGGCTTTCAAAAGGGAATTTGATAAGTACTTGAAAGAAAAAAATTTGCAGGGCTACAAGGAACTGGCGGGGGAGTGGGACTAGCTGGATTGCTCTTGCAGAGAGCCAGCACGGACTCGACGGGCCAAATGGCCTCCTTCTGTGCTGTAACCTTTCTATGATTCTATGATTCTAGTCAGCCTCATCCACCGGGTGAATACGTGGCCTTTAGTCACTCACAGTTCTGTTCTTTCACCTCTTGTAAGAGAAGAGAGCGCAAAACGCAAGGGTAAGGACTGGAGGTGACCCTCCACAAATAGTGCAGCTCATTAATGCAGACGAGGACGCCAGGGAGATAAGTGACACATCTGCATCCCTCTCATTCGGAAATGGAGAGAGTGGGAACTCGCAGATGCCTGGTGACAGAATTTAAAAACATCTTTCACACACATGATTTTATTTCATCAACGACTGAACTATGAAAAGCCTAAGTATGGCGATTGACAAGATTGTTACTTTGCCAGGACTAATTCATATCGCTTTCTTTTGTCTTCCAGGGATTTCACGTGAACACCAAGGGTCTGCAGAGATGCATGACAAAAATTCCTCAGAGGACCTCATTCCTTCTGAGGGTGCAGCATCACAGGATATAAAGCCATGCACCAGCACAAATACTCACACTTTGGTGGGTCCTGTTACATAGTTAGTTGGGTTTTCATCTGGTGATTCAAAATTTACCAGTGAGCACGAGCAGACACTGGTTGTAGGGGCAGCTGTGGAGAGTCAGCGTCGGGGGGCGCACTCCTCTCCAAGCTCTGCTCTGCAAGACACAGATGCTGAACCCGCCATTGCTGAGAATGAGAATGATTGAGGTACTGGCAAACGTGCCACGCACACTCTCCACAATAGTGGAGAGGATGGAGGAGTCCAACTCCAACAGTAGTGGATTAGTGTTTCAGGTAATTGTGACAATGTCTGCCATGGAGAGAGTGGCCGCCTCCATAGAGCTACAAGCACGGCTCTCAAATGAGTCTATGCAGGCCTTGACCACGGCCGTGCAGGAGATGTCTGCTGCCTTAAACAGGATGACAGATACCTTATCCGTGGCCTTACAATGTGTCACTCAAATGCACCAAGCTGCTCTCCAGCTGAGTGGTAGGAATGATGTGATGCTGGCCCAGGAGAGGGATGATGGTGAAAAGGAACATGGAAGTGGGAACTCCACTCAAAGTGCTCCCACATCACACCTGTCGCCCCCCCCCCCCCGCCCCCAACCAGTACCCGACACGCAGCCGAGGCTGCCCCTGCAATGGTGTAGGTGGAACATTTTTTGGCGGGGGCCCCATGGCCTCCAAAACCCAGGGGTCATAGGCCAAAAGCATCTCAGCAGTCAGGGCAGGGATCTGAGCAGTCTGCCTCTACCTCTGCTGAAGCCACAAAGGATATCCTACGTAGAAGCGATAGGAAGAGCAAGTGAAAGCAATTGTAATTCACCACATGGATTTCTGAAGAAATGTCCTGTTGTGGTTTCCCTTTTTTGTATTGGCACATAAAATGTATTGATTAGTACCACTTCCACGTCTTGCCCATTATTGCAAACCGAGTGCCAACTTGCCCTTTCATTTGCTTCATGATGAATGTCAATACACGACATGACAGGACTCAATGGGTGGATGTGCAGTGGGTGTATGCGTGGTTGAAGGACTATTTTGTGTATAGGCTGGGGGCTGGTGGTGGTGGGAGCGGGCTGGAGTATTTCAATGTTTCTTTTCCCCACTCTGACTAAGTGAACCTTTGAGAAATGAGGGCATCCCTGGCATCCCGAGAAGCAATCTACACAGTTGCTCTGGCGATGGGTGCCCCATCTTCATATTGCTAATCAACCTCCTCCTTCTCCTCATCAATGTTCTCATCATCAAAAGATGATTGACGAGCGCTTTGGTCGTCCTCCACCTCTAATCCTCTCTGCTGCGCAATGTTGTGCAGGACGTAGCACACCACTATGATTCTGGACACCCTCACTGGCGAGTACCGAAGGATCCCTCCAGACCTATCCAGGCTCCTGAAGCGCATCTTCAACATGCCAATGGCTTGCTCGATGACACACCCAGTGGTGATGTGGCTCTGGTTCTAGTGCTCTTGGCCTCATTGGTGGGGTTCCTCACAGGTATTATGAACCAAGTTTGAAGGGAGTATCCCTTGTCTCCTATGAGCCAGCCCTTAAGTCTGTCTCCTGGTAGGAAGAGATCTGGAATGTTGGACTGCCGCAGTGTAAAAGCATCATGATAGCTGCCAGGGAATCTGGTGCACACCTGCATGAACCTCTTCTTGTGGTTGCAGACCAGCTGTACATTGATGGAGTGAAATCCCTTGTGGCCGATAAAAACTCCTGGTTCATGTGGTGATCCTTGGATTGCCACGTAAATGCAATCAATTGCACCCTGCACCTGTGGGAAGCCAGCCACAGTTGTCGTCGTGGGGAAAGTTCACATAAGTGGATGCTCTGGCAAACGACCCATCCATCACATCCCTTATACATTTATGTGCAGCCGACTGAGAGACCCTGGAGATGTCTCCGGTAGCGCACTGGAAGGAGCCAGCGGCAAAGGAATTGAGGGCAGTGGTGACTTTAACAGCAACGGGCAATACGTGGCCACCAGGTCCAGCAGGGTGCAGCTCTTCTTGAAGAGAGCTGCACCTGTCTGCGACAACCTGCCAGTTCAATCTGAGCCTGCTTAGGCACCGCTCTTCAGATCGGTCAAGGAAGCTCAGCCTTTGTCTTTAGACCCTCTCACGTGGGTATTGCCTCCTGCAACCTCAGCCCCTCTGCAGCTTTCCTCTCTGCTGTTCTCCACTCTGTTATTCTCCAGATCTGTGTTGTGCACCTTTCATTTGTGCACCTGCAGATCCTGCCACAGCACGACGTCACTGCCGTGGATGGTGATTGTCCTCCTCATCCAATGTCCTATCAAATACATCCATGGCACCGCCCCCCACCCCCCATCCTGATTTTGTCTGTTTGAAAGCCTCCAAAGTTCTGAAAAAGCTGTATGAGTACAAGAACTTTCTGCCAAACGTTAGCCAGAGGGAACTGAGACATCTGCTGTAATCGCTGAGCTTTAATTCACACCGGGGTACTCAGAACTTTAAAGACCCCCATGAACTGCGGCTCAATCTCACCTCCGTTTCACTGGTGACTTTCCCAAGCCCCGGGAAACCAGTGCTGGAGGCATTAAATTCGAAGGTCTGTTAAAGTCAATTTAAAATCGCTTCATTAACATCTGATAATCAGGTAAATCGCTCTGATAAGTACCCACCCGCCCGCATTAATTATCGACCCGCTTCCAGTGAATAGGTTACTCGCACACAGCCAAACGTGCCTCCGTTAAAGCCGGAAGTGGGCGTGTAGGAGCCGGGTTGCAGAAGCGCTGCAAAATTCTATTATTTTAACTTCCCACCCACCCATTCTTGGGGGTTAAAATTCCCTCCTTTGGGATTGATTATAGTAGCAAGGACTACTTATCTGTCACCAGTTTTGAGCACAAAAGTGTTCTGGGCTGCAAAATTAGGCCGAATCAGTTCCACACAAATATGTGGTTGGGCCTAGCGTCTGCATTGAAAGGCATCAAAGGCTTTTTGGAGTTTTTGTGCCCCTATTGTGACATTCTCTTTTGAATATCTTCCTTCTTCTAATTTTGACACATGTAATTTTCCCCTCTCACCATTTGTGTCATCCTTAAAACATATCTGAGTTTGCACCTTGTGCTGTGAATAATTATGCAAATAGGCTGCCTGGAGTGGGGCTCTGACTCTGGGACTATGTACCTTCTGACTCAGAGGCAGGAAAGCTACCACTAAGCCAAAAGTTCATTCCTTGCTGACCTTGCGAGGTTATTAAACTTTTTTCAACACTGCAAGTGGTCCTTGGGGTTATGCATGTCCCACTACAGCCTCATCCTTCTACATGACCAATACTGCTGCAGTGACGGCCTCTACCCTGGTAAAAGAAAAAAAGGAACTTGCATTTACATAGCGCCTCTGGACATCCCAAAGTGCTTCACAGCCAATGAAATATTTTTGAGGTGTAATCACCAATGTAAAGTAGGGAAACATACCAGCCAATTTGCACAGAGCAAGGTCTCTTTGTAAGGGGGCTGAATTTAAACAGCAAAAAAAGTTTATCTCTCTGTTTCTCTGGGGATCGTGACATCGTCTCCCCAGATGGAGCCCACATGTGCGCTTTAGTGGGCTGGTGCACCTCTTCTCACTGGGCATACCACCTTCTCCCACATGACTGAGAGGCTGGGACATGTGAACTCCCAAGATTGGGAGTCCCTCCTCAGATGCCGCTGACCTTGTAATGGGCAAATGGAGGTTTCACTTCTTCCGTGGATCACCCGCATAAAGCCGACACCTGGCATATCTGGATCCCAGGCTAATTTCCTTCCAATTGTTCCCTTAATGAAAGGTTTTGTCAGTGCTAACTCTATTGAGATAGGTATGGGAAAAGTGGCATTTTATTAATTGAAAGAAACACAAATGTGAGCTTGGCACAGAAACCACATGCTTCCCACAGGGAAGGAGGAAAATCAGAGGTCGCATCACCATCATAGCATCTTCTAGAGACCAAGTCAAGATCTACAATGATGTGGACCTGGGAGAATGTTTGGTTGTCTCTGTTTCTCTCAGGAAGCTAAACAGGAGAAAATAAAAATGGAGAATAGAATTTTTTTAATTTCCAAAATGTGATTTTTTTTTTAAATGTTATTTGTAAAATTATGATATCTAATTACTGCATTTTGGTCTCTCTCTTGATTTTGTTCATTTGCAATATGTAATTCATTGCAATTTTTTTCATAGAGTTTGAATTTATTTGGAGATTAAATCATCTTGGACAACGGAGGATCGGCCGACAACTCAGGAGGAATTTCTACCCTTAACTTCTAATTAAGGGGTCAAGGGAGCTGGGTCATAATCCTGGAACTCCCTACCTAACAGCACTGTGGGAGAACCTTCACCACACGGACTGCAGCGGTTCAAAAAGGCGGCTCACCACCACCTTCTCAAGGGCAATTAGGGATGGGCAATAAATGCCGGCCTTGCCAGGAACGCCCACACCCCATGAACGAATAAAAAAAAATTACAAGTAATTTGACCCAAACCAGGATTTATAAGGAACAGAAAATATAAGGAAAAAATCTGTTACAGTTGAATATCAAAAACACGGGTAGAAATTCACCTTGGACGGGGCTGCGAAACAGACATTATCGCATAGGCCGCATGTTATATTCCTTGCCCAATATTCACACCTGTTGAAGTCAATGGAACTGAATACCAGGCGGGGAGTATAATGGACGGCTGCTGTGATACTGTCTGTTTTTGCAGCCCCTCCCATGTCCAATTTGACCCCCACTATTTCATTAAAAAATTTACATTCTACGAACTTTCAGCTCATAGTGCTTGAAAGGCCACCTTGTATTTGGGAATCCAAAATAGCACTTTTAACATTTGTCTTCAGTAAGATTCAACTTTCTACACTGGCAGAACCATGATATATGGCGCCAGGCTTGCTGCTGCTATGTGTCGATGGTCTTCCCTGGCAAGATTACTATTTAGTTTGAATGAAGCATTGTGCTGTGATATTTGCATACAAACGCTTTTACCGTTTGTATGAAATTCTTTTTTCCATTATTTTAGCATTGGTCCATTAATTTTAAACAGTTAATACGTCCATTAAAATAATAAACAAAGCAATTTTATATTTGTATGTTAATATATAACATAATATTAATGCCATTGCGATTTCATTTACTACTGAAATGTAAAATTGATTGAAATAGCATTTGGGATCATTTCCTCTGTTTTCATTGTATTATGTTATAAATATTAGAAAGATAAGATTTTATTGTGTTCTCTCAAGTTATATAAGTTTCAATTTTATTTGAGTTTACTTTCACAAATATACTGTGGCTTTAATCTAATGTAAGTATACTTTATTACTGATTCACATAATGTCACAGCTTTCCACGTGATTATGTCTTGCCTCTAGTTTTATTCAGTAAGCTGAAATATGAGCCTGTTTTTTGTTCTTTTCTCTGTCAGTTGGCCACTTGCTAAGTCTATATATATTAAAATATTACAGTGTAATGCAGGAAAGATGCTTAGGGGATTAAATTTGATAAGGCCCGAAACCGGGCGCGAGGGTCGCGGTGAATGCCCGGTTGTTCCGATGCATAAGAGATTCGTGCTGCCTCCTCATTTACCTGATTGTAACACAACGGCCAGGCCTCGCTGCGTTGTTCATTGTTCTCGCCAGCAGGGGGGCCCAGATATCGTGTGAGTTGCTCGTACCTCCTAAAGTTAGCCTGCACCTCTTATTTGCAAAAAATAAGATACAGGTCTGCACGGAGTCTGAACTGAGATCAGACATCACACATGTAAAACACAGATGCAGGTCCCATCCCTATGTTTACAAACTGTTGAGTTATGTTAAAACATTGAATAAAGGTTGCAAACTACTAAATCCCACATCCTCCAATCTGCAGGTCAGATCTCACCAATCTGTCAATCTGAGTTTGTACCAGGCTTGTGCGAGAACGTGCACCAACGTTCTCTGATGATGCAAGAAGTGGACAGAAGGAGGGGCATACTATATCTGCAGGGGGACAAGAGGCCCTCCAGACATATGTTCAAGAGGCAGTGGGAGACAGTAGGGGACAAAGTTAATGCCAGGCGCACAGCACCATGAACGTGGATGCTGTGCAGGAAGACGTTCAATGCTTTGACACGAGTGGTCAAGGTGAAAGAGGTCAACTGACAAGTGAAACTGCACCACTAGCCACATCCACTGGTCCTCGCACTACACCCTCCATCATCCACATACCAACAAACTCTTTCAATCAGTACTCAACTCTTCCAATCAGATGCTTCCTCTCACCCTCACACATTACCACTGTCGCAAGCCGCACACCCACAACTCACAGGTGACACACACTGCCAGCTATTCAATCATGACAGGCACATTACCCAAACATCCTGCAGGACACTCACCAACACATATCTCGCTTTCTTGCATATAGGCAGCAAGCGGCAGTGGCATTTAGCCCCTCGAGCCTGTTCTGCCATTCGATGAGATCATGGTTGATCTGTGACCTAACTCCATATATCTGCCTTAGCCCCATATTCCTTAATACCCTTGGTTAACAAAAATCTATCAATCTCTGATTTAAAATTCACAATTGAGCTAGCGTCAGCTGCCATTTGCAGAAGAGCGTTCCAAACTTCTACCACCCTCTGTGTGTAGAAGCATTGTCTAACTTCACTCCTGCACGTCCTGGCTCTAAATGTTAGGCTATGTCCCTTAGTTCTAGTATTCAAGTATAGGAGACCTCCAAAAACAGGTACAAATGCATCAGCAGCCAGAAGCAGTAATCCAGCAACTAACCTGAAAATGCTGCATGGTCCCTTGAAATAGCACTGGTGGGGGTCCTCCAGGCCGTCTAAGACATGTTCAGCTGTTCATGGTTAAGACAATGCGTTGCACACATGCATATTCTCCTTATTTTGCATGGTACCGGCATTCATTATCTGCGAGTGTGCAAACCCCTTTATCAAGATGGCATCCAACGCACATCACGCTAGAAGCACGCACCCGCATACCGCCTAAAAAACGGGTGCTACACTGATGAATTTCTAGCCCTTATACTCTGTAACCTTTCTAACATTAATCTCTTCAAATATTGTTCAAGTTGCTTCTAGTTTTTTATTGTTGTTATGTCTAATATACAAAAACAGAGACAGCTAATTACATAGCTTCGAGTGTTTGACATAAGGGCCAATTTTACAAAACCACACTGTGGGAGTGTATGTCGGAAAATCATGGGAACTCATCTTGCCAGTAATTTCCTAATATGGCAGGCAAGGCTTCCTGCGAGGAACAGGCATTCGTAAAACTAGCCCTATAGTCCAAAGATAACATCAAATAGTTTGGACCCCTGGTAGTTTGTACATTTTGCCAATATGCATTGTGAGCCCCAATTTAGATGTTGAGAAGGTGGTCTACCCCAATCCTCTGCATGTGCCATTTTGTAACTCGTTGCTGAGAAATATATAACAGTGGCTCTATTGTTTCCAGTCTTCCTGTAAATAAATGTTACTATATAGCCCTGATTTTGTTTTATATTCATTCTCAGGATGTGGGGATCGCTGGCAAGGCTGGCACTTATTGCCCGTTTCTAGTTGCCCTCAGGTTTGATACAACTGAGTGGCTTGCGAGGCCACTTCAGAGTCCGGTTAAAAGTCAACCACATTAGTGTGGGACTGGAGCCACATGTAGGCCAGACCAGGTAAGAACAGCTGGTTTCATCCTTAAACGGCATTAGTGAACCAGTTGGGTTTTTACGACAATCTGACAGCATCGTAGTCACTCCATTTGGCGAACTCCCACTGGCGCCGTGGAGGCTTAATGGATCAAGTAAGCCTGTGCACCCAGTTTGCAGCAAGCTACATTTAGCAGCAAAGAAAATCTGTGGGCAAAGGGAGCCAGCATAAGCTTTATTTTAATATCACAATCATGGTAATTAGGTCCCATGCTAAATTTCAAAATCTAATGGAGAACTTCACTCTGGCATCCATATAAAATCGACACATGATTAATCCACTAGCCTCGCCTGTTGAAGTTGGATTCTTAAAACTACATTTGTGTTGAAAAAGTTGATTCTAAATTTGTAAATGTGTTTTGAATAAGCACTGATGTTTAATTGCATATTATCATCTTTTATATATAAGACTTCTCTGTTGTTTGTTGCTGTAATTGAAGTACTGAGGATGGGAATTATTTGAGGGGATTTCTACACCACTTAATGGCCTAGAACGCCGACTGCATTCAGGGCAACTCAATTTTGCACAGTGGGCCTTAAACAGACGTAATGCCCCTTATTTGATTGTGCAAAAGGACGAATGCCTTCTTCAGGCATGGACCTTGGACGTCAATTTTTTGCCTATACCAATATGGCAGGTGCACACTTCTGGCTTGTAATGAGCGCATGCTTCCATGCACATTGGAGATTTAGGTGCCCCTTTAGTGCTTGAAAAACAGGTGCGACTCTATCGCATTTCTAGGCCACTATCGTCTTTGAATGTGACCTTTAAACCACCTGATCCTTCCAAGCCACAATTTATGACATGCGCCAAATCAGTCAGTCAGCTGTGAACAGATGTATCAACAAGTGACAGATGCCTTGTTGCAACGGAAAACATATTCATCAATTTGTGGAAAAGAGGCATTAGCTCAGCAGAGCACATAAATTTTCCTGGGAGGCCGGGTTTTCACAAGTGCAGAACATCATAGATGCACTGTGCAGAATATTGAGCTTGTCTGCCATCTGCTGGCAGACAGGTATACTGCGGCATTGGAAGAAAATGCACTTTGCCAGCCATCAAACTGGAAGTGCTGTGCCACCCTGGCACTGAGCCACAGACTTTGTTTCATACTGCCACATTGGGTTTCCATTCTTTCATGCCTTGTAGCTTTTAGCAGTATTGTACAGATACGCATTGTTACACCAACCAAACAGGTGGTAGTAAATATGAATAGGAAACAACAGGGTTTGCAAGCAATCAGTTTTTTGAATTCATGAATCTTGTGAAATCACTGCACAATGCTAACAGAAGAATACATTGACATTTTGGAGCCAAGAATGTGAATTGAAGCACAGAGCCTGTGGCCGACAATGGCCTGATGCAATTAGTGCCCATCTCAGCAGCCAATCGGTGTATAATGCACTGGGAGGCTGTGCATAAACTATGCAATTAGCTCACTGGTGCAAATTAAAAGACCCTCCCTCATAATGTGGACACAGCATCTGAGTGGCACTGCAGGCACCAATCACACTTTTCCAACAGGCGCTTCAGGGGATGCTCACATTGAAAAATAAAACTTTTAGGGCTCAATTTTCGCACCCGCGATCGGGTGCGTTCGTGGCGGGGGGGCTGCGAAAATCCGGGATTCCTGGGGCGGGTCTGGAGCCCGGCTGCAACCCGCCCACTTTCGGGTTCCCCAGTGACGCGTTGACATGCCGCGCAGCCCCCGCATGTGGGACTCCCATCGGCAATTAAAGCCAGCAGGGTGCCACTTAAAGTACTTAAACAGGTACTACAGGTCGTTTACAGACCTGATTAACGAGATATTTTAGGAGGGATGGGATTTTGAAATTAACTGAGACTGTTTCCTGTACTGGGGGAAACACTCCAAGTTCAAATGGACGTGTTGCAGCCATCAGCCTGTGGCAGCTGCAAAGGTCCATTTGACAGGTGGGGGAGGGAGACCATCACTCATTGCAGGAGGCCGCTCTGTCACTTGGGACAAAGTTTGGCCTCCACCACCCTCCTCCTAACAATCAAATGCACCAACTTGCACACTTACCCCGGGGTCCAGAGACATTTACCTAGTGGACCCCCTCAAACTTCCGGATGGGGGCTGCCGTAGCTGCAGTCATGACCTCCTCGGAGGGCGAACAGCATCACCAGCCTCGCCGGCCACGCTGTCCACCTCTGACACGTGGAGCTCCACAACACAGTGCTGTGACACATCCATCTGCACAGCAGGAGGGAGAGCAACCGCAGAGAGAGATGTGTCGCAGAGGGCACTACCCTCGCCACAGGGTCTACAGACCGAGGCTCAGCTTCCTGGACCTCTCTGAGCAGCAGTGCACACGGAGGCTCAGAGTCATTCGAAATATAGTCGTGGACATCTGCAGCCTCCTTCATGCCGAGCTGCTCCCGGCTGGTCCGAGCACCATCTTCTTACCTGTCGCTGCCCTCAACAACTTCTCCTTCGCATCCTTCCAGGGTGCCACCGGGGACATCGCCGACGTCTCTCAGTCATCTGCACAAAAAAGCCCTGCAAATACACCTACACCCACTCTGCAGTGACACAATGGGTGGCATCAGTTGTGGGTCTTCATAGTGATCCTCAGGAAAGGGCATTATTGCACAAACCAGTCAAGATTCACAAAGACGTGGCAGTAGTGGGGCCAATATAATATGTAATGTGAGTTGATCAGAAATTAAATATAGGTAAACACCATGACAAACCCTCAAACACCCTTGTGCATCCCCTTCACTCTCACGACACAGAAGAACATAAGAACATAAGAAATAGGAGCAGGAGTAGGCCAATCGGCCCCTCGAGCCTGCTCCGCCATTCAATAAAATCATGGCTGATTTGATCCTAACCTCAAATCTAAAGAACATAAGAAGTAGGAGCAGGACCCGACCAGTCAGCCCCTGGGCCCGCTCCGCCACCCACAGGGCCTTGACCGATCCGAGCTCAGCTTCATGTCCAATTTCCTGCCCGCTCCACGTAACCCCTAATTCCCTTTACTTCTAGGAAACTGTCTATTGCTGTTTTAAATTTATTTAATGATGTAGCTTCCACAGCTTCCTGGGGCAGCAAATTCCACAGACCTACTATCCTCTGAGTGAAGAAGTTTCTCCTCATCTCAGTTTTGAAAGAGCAGCCCCTTATTCTAAGATTATGCCCCCTAGTTCTAGTTTCACCCATCCTTGGGAACATCCTTACCGCATCCACCCGATCAAGCCCCTTCACAATCTTATATGTTTCAATAAGATCGCCTCTCATTCTTCTGAACTCCAATGAGTAGAGTCCCAATCTACTTAACCTCTCATCATATGTCCACCCCCTCATCCCCGGGATTAGCCGAGTGAACCTTCTTTGTACTGCCTCGAGAGCAAGTATGTCTTTTCTTATGTATGGACACCAAAACTGCATGCAGTATTCCAGGTGTGGTCTCACCAATACCTTATATAACTGCAGCAATACCTCCCTGTTTTTATATTCTATCCCCCGAGCAATAAAAGCCAACATTCTGTTGGCCTTCTTGATCACCTGCTGCACCTGCATACTAACTTTTTGATCTTCTTGCACTAGGACCCCCAGATCCCTTTGTACTGCAGTACTTTCCAGTTTCTCGCCATTAAGATAATAACTTGCTCTCTGATTTTTCCTGCCAAAGTGCATAACCTCACATTTTCCAATATTGTATTTCATCTGCCAAATCTCCGCCCACTCACCCAGCCTGTCTATATCCCCTTGTAGGTTTTTTATGTCCTCCTCACTCTCTACTTTCCCTCCCATCTTTGTATCATCTGCAAACTTTGATATGTTACACTCGGTCCCCTCCTCCAAATCGTTAATATAGATTGTAAAGAGTTGGGGACCCAGCACCGACCCCTGCGGAACACCACTGGCTACTGGTTGCCAGTCCGAGAATGAACCATTTATCCCAACTCACTGCTTCCTGTTAGATAACCAATCCTCCACCCATGCCAGAATATTACCCCCAATCCAGTGATTCTTTATCTTGAGCAATAATCTTTTATGTGGCACCTTGTCGAATGCCTTCTGGAAATCTAAATACACTACGTCCACTGGTTCCCCTTTATCCACCCTGTACGTTATGTCCTCAAAGAACTCAAACAAATTTGTCAGACATGACTTCCCCTTCATAAAGCCATGCTGACTTTGTCCTATTAAATTATGTTTATCCAAATGTTCCGTTACTGTCTCCTTAATAATAGACTCCAAAATTTTACCCACCACAGATGATAGGCTAACTGGTCTATAATTTCCAGCCTTCTGCCTACTACACTTTTTAAATAAGGGTGTTACATTAGCAGTTTTCCAATCTGCCGGGACCTTTGCCGAGTCCAGAGAATTTTGGAAAATTATTACCAAAGTATCCACAATCCCTACTGCCACTTCCCTCAAGACCCTCGGATGTAAGCCATCAGGTCCAGGGGATTTATCCGCCTTGAGTCCCATTATTTTACTGATTCCTTAGTGATTTTAATCGTATTTAGCTCCTCCCCCCCTAGAGCCCCCTGTTTGTCCAGTGTTGGGATATTCTTAGTGTCCTCTACCGTAAAGACTGAAACAAAATATTTGTTCAGCATTTTTGCCATCTCCATGTTTCCCACCATTAATTTCCCAGTCTCATCCTCTAAGGGACCTACGTTTGCCTTAGCCACCCTTTTTCTTTTTATATAACGATAGAAACTCTTGCTATCAGTTTTTATATTTTTTGCTAATTTATTTTCATAATCTATCTTCCCTTTCTTAATCAATCCTTTAGTTACTTTTTGCTGTCTTTTGAAGACTTCCCAATCTTCTATCCTCCCACTAAGTTTGGCTACCTTATATATCCTTGTTTTTAGTCGGATACTATCCTTAATTTCTTCACTTAACCTCGGATGGCTGTCATTTCTTTTACACCCTTTTTTCCTCAGTAGAAGCCTTACGCTTCCTACTGCACATATGTGATGCGTGCCCTGTGGCTGCAGCACAGGTAGTGGCAGGTTGAGTGAGGCTGACCATGAAAGAGATGCATGAGAGGGTGAGTATGAGATAGAGCCATGAGATTGTATGAGGATTGGGTTGAGTGGTAGTGGTGGGATGAGTACTAGCGAGGTGAGTAAGTGCAGGTAAGAAGAGGATGAGCTTTGAGTGGGTGTGAGGAGTGATGTGATAGAGTAGTGTTGGCAGTGCAGAAGGAGATGTGGGGTGGGGGTGGTGATGTGGCAGACGAAGGGGAGGGGAATGAGTAAGTGTACTCACTTCGGCTGACCTACTTAGGTGATTGAAGCGCCTCCTGCACTGTATGCAGGTGCACGATATGTTGGTGGTGCTGGTGACCTCCTCTGCCACCTCGAGCCATGCCTTCTTGGTGGCAGAGACAGGCTGCTTCCTCCCGCCCACCGGGGGGAAGATCGCTGTCCTCCCCCTCCTCCTCACCCCTTCTAATGATAGCTGGAGTGAGGCATCATTAAACCTGGGAGCAACCATCCCCCTGGGCTGCTCCATGCTGTAATTTTTCCTATTTTCTGCAGCATCAGTCAGTGGAGGACTGCCCCTTTAAATCGAGCTCCTCCAGCTGACAGACCTTACTGCGCATGCGCAGTCAGCCCGCCGCGCAGCTTAGCAGCGGGAAACCCGGAAGCACAGGTAAGTGGCTCCAATTAGCCTGCGATTCCGTGCGGAGCACACTGATTTCACCGGGCGCGTTACCCACGCGCCCAGTCGACCCCCCGCTGAGAACCCGCCGCCCTGCTAATATCAAACCCTTACTCTTGGGTGGTCTGCTCTTTATCGTAGGGCCACCCTTCCTTTCTGCCAATATTTCCCCACCTTCAAAAAATTTGGCAGAGCTGTAAGGACAGCCAGTAGCCCTCCTCTGGCTGCTGACACCAAATATTCTGGTTCCCAACTTCTGTGGCACTCCCAGCAAATCATATATTACTTGCCAGGAATGCCACAAAACTATTTAAATGAGCTAATAACAAGACGACGACAACAACAACAACAACTTGCATTTATATAGCACCTTTAACGTAGTAAAATGTCCTAAGGCGCTTCACAGCAGTGTTATCAAACAAAATTTGACACTGAGCCACATAAGGAGATATTAGGAGAGGTGACCAAAAGCTTGGTCAAAGAGGTAGGTTCTAAGGATCGTCTTATAGGAGTAGCACAAGTTAGAGAGGCGGAGAGGTTCAGGGAGGGAATTCCAGAGCTTAGGGCCTAGGCAGCTGAAGGCAGGGTCACCAATGGTGGAGCGATGAAAATCAGAGATGCACAAGAGGCCAGAATTGGAGGAGTGCAGAGATCTCAAAGGGTTGTAGGGCTGGAGGAGGTTACAGAGATAGAAAGGGGCGAGTCTAAGGAGGGATTTGAAAACAAGCAAGAGAATTTTAAAATCAAGGCATTGCCAGACTGGGAGACAATATAGATTAGCGAGCACAAGGATGATGGGTAAACAGGACTTGTTGTGAGTTAGGACACAAGAAAAGTAGATTTGACCATGGACAGGGAAACGTTATATTGTTGAAGGTGGTCCAGCCAGGACAACCAGGCATTCAAGCATCATGTCCACTTTCACAGATAGTGTTACTGCAATTGCATTAAATTCTTTGTGCGGTATTTTGACAATGTCACTATCCAGTTTAAAATAAATGGATTAATGAGTGCATTAAAACAATACACCAAGTAATTTTATACAAACACATGAACCAGTGCACTACCAGAGAAAATTAAACCCCTTCAGTTGCTGAAAGCAGCTAACGGCAGGAAAATATTCCAACTAAATAATTAATGTACAGAGGCTAGAAACAAAATAAAAATAAAAAATATATTTCCTAAAATCTGTTGCCATTCTGGTGGGAATCCACCAGAATGGCCAGAAGCTAGGCCGGGAACCAGATACGATGGGTCGCAGACTTAGGCTGAGGAATCCAGATGATCTTATGGTAGCAGAGCCTACACCTGCACCAAATTGCATTGTTGTAAGGTATGGGAGGGGCCAGCAGCACTGGACTCCCTACATCAGGAGTTCCTGTGCCCTGTGCCCCCAAAAGGACCCAGCAAATAATCTGTGGAGGTATACTTGGTCAGATCAGGCGTACTTTCACAACAGGGGCGGAAGTGAGGACCACCTGGGGCTTCAGGCCGGATTGATGCCTGGACTCCTAAGGAGAAATAGTTCCTTTATAAAAAATGTTGTACAGCGGCCCCCTCACAAAGAACCCTACAGGGGATGGATAGCTAAATCATCATTCCGGGGCGGGGGGGGGGGCAACATGTCTTCCAGCCAAGCCACCTCCACCAGACTTTACAGCCTAGTTTCAATGATAGGTGCCCCAGATGTGTCCAAAGTGGCACAGGCAACCAGCCGCCAGTGCCATTTGAATTACAGAACCTCATCCCGATCCTGCAAACTTCTTTTGGGGTTCAATAACTGAGATTCCACGTGGGTGTATCTCAGAACATACTGAGAAGTACTGCCCCATGAATTGTCAGGGCCATTACAATCAAATAGGAGAAAACTTTTCGCACAGTTGTGAACTTCCACTCCATACAGGTAAGAAAAATGCTTACTGCAGCATGGGTATCTGAATGTTAACATTCTTAATTCCCAACTTGGTCTGTGTGAATGCATTATAAACATGGACATTTTTGTTCCTGTTTTTCACTTAAAAACAAGCAACTTGTATTTCCAGGTATTGAGCTGCCTAACCCAAAAAAAGGCCCAAAACCTCCAAAATTTTGTTTCTTTTGGAGCCAAAAGGTTCAGGATTGTTTCTTCTGGCTCCACAAGACAACTGTGGGCTGCTGTCCCCATTCAACTCCCCTCCCATTCAACTCCCCCTCCACCATTCACCTCCTCCTCCTTCCGGACTTACCTGTGAGCCTCGGCATCAGCTAAAATTGGTTAGGCTTAGGCAGGCGAGCTGCGTTGGGGTGCCTGATTGGCGGCCACAGCTCACCTGAATTATGATTGAGATGAGGAGAAATTTCTTCATGCAGAGGGTTGTAAATCTTTGGAATTCTCTACCCCAGAGGGCCGTGGATGCTCAACTGTTGAGTATTTTCAAGGCTGAGATCAATTGATTTTTGGACTCTGAGGGAATCAAGGGATATGGGGATTGGGTGGGAAAGTCGAGTTGAGGTTGTAGATCAGCTATGATCTTATTGAATGATGGAGCGGCCGTATGGCCTACTCTTGCTCCTATTCCTTATGTTCTTATGATGATGAGGCCCGAGGACGAATTTAGTTCGGTCCTCAAGGCTCTCTTTTCTGGTGCGCTCATGAATTTAGGCCCATTGTGTTTATATGGATAGGCTGCACAATTTAAAAGATATTTTTCTAAAGTAATATTTTACAATTTAGTATCAACATTCTTTTTGAACCCTCTATTGTATGCAATCTTTATGGGTAATTTCACTGATTCTGCACACCCAGCAGGGAACCTTGGAGAGAGCACAGGTTAGAGATAGAGCTATAATACTGTAACACTGATTGTCTGACATGCTCTCCCCTCAAGTGCAGCTCCCTGTTGGGAGGGTGGGAACAATAAATTTTATGGTCAGCCATGATCAGTCACAAAATGTAATATGTCATGAGCTTTAGAGGCCAACAGAGGATTTTATAGATAGCAGGTGTTACATTTTTAAAATAATATAAGTTACAAATTCTTTATATGCCCTCCGCCATCTTAATCCCCTGCCCGCACCGTTCCTGCCAGGCTGGGGTGGGGCGGGGGGCATTAAAATTGGTCCATAAGAGTTTACTTACTGACGTTAGACTAACTGATCTATAGTTACCTGGTTTACCATTCTCTCCCTTCTTGACCAAAAGTGTTACATTGGCTGCACCTCAGTCCCATAACACAATTTGCATATTTAAGAAGGATTGGAAAATTGGGGCCAGAACCTCTGTATCTCCTGTCTGACTTCTTTCAACAGGGCAAAATGCTTTCAATTAGGGCTCAATAATTTAAATACCTGGAGTTCTGCTGATTATTTTTAGAATGAATTTCTTTTCTACAGTTATCTCTAAACAATCATTTCATATGTTACTTTAATACACCTGCATTCTCACTTCCACCATTATTTGGAAAATCCAATGTAAAATATTTATATACTATATCCTTCATCCTCTACAATTAGACTCCTTCATGCCTGAGCAGTCCTGCCCTCTCCAACTATTCTTTTAACTTTCTATCTGTTTATAAAAGCCCTATTTCCTTTTATATTCTCTGCTAGCCTTTCTTCATATTCCCTTTTAGCTCTCCTAATCTCCCTTTTCACCTCCCTACTCATCATATTCTGCACGATTTTCTTTAGCATTGGTAGCCCTTAGTTTATCATATACCTCCATTTTAAGTTTCAGTTTAATTTTAATTTCACTATTTATCCATGAAACTCTATTCTTTGATGTGCCACTTTTTCATCTTATAGGAATATATTTATTTTGCTCTCTATCCATCTGATATTTGAAGATTTCCCAATGCTGGTCCATTGTTCTGTCTGCTAACTTTTATTTGGGCCAGATCCCTTGTTATCATGTTTGCCTTTTTCCAGTCCAATTCCCTTCTCTTTGGCTCCTATCTATTTCTAGTCTTACATTGAACCTATGCTATATTTGTTATTTCCCAATTATTTTCCCTCTTTCACATCAATCACTTCATTTCCCAGAATTAAATCAAGCAATGCTTCTTTCTTTGTTGGACTAGAATCATACAGATCTAAAAAGCAGTTATGTTGCATTCTAAAAAGCTTTCCCCACTTTGATCACATGCAATACTTTTATTTCAGTATTTTGTGGAAGTTAAAATCACCCAGTATTATTACCTGATTGTTTTTATGTGTCTCTCTGAACTGTCTGCAGATTTCCACCTTTTTCTCATTTCCACTGTTTGGTGGCTTGTAACGCACACCAAGAATTATACCATTTCTCTTCCTATTCTTCAATTTCTACATGTGGATTATGTCTTTTAAAGAACCCCCAGGATCTGTCCATGTTCTAGTGATGTGATAGAATCCTTTACTAACAGTCCCACCCGACCTCCTCCCTTTTTTCCCTCTCCATCTCTCCTTAAAATGGCATAATCAGGAATATTAAGTTCTCAGTCCTGTCCAAACCTAAGCCACATCACTTTTATAACTGCTGTATCATAACTTTCCATGGTTATTAATGCTTCTAACCCACTAATTTTGTTTTGAATACTTTGTGTATTCACATACCATACCACTCAATACAGACTTTCGTTTTTTTGGACCATTGACCAGTATTCTTTCTCATGGGTTTCTCAGTGAGGGGAGAGGAGAAGGGAGAGGGACGGAGCAAGGGAGAGTTTGTTTCAGTGGGGATGTGATAGTTGCCAAGGTTTAATTTTTTTGCTTCAATTGGGATGGGGTTGCTAGGTTTAGATTTTTTTGCCTGAGCGGAGAGGGGATCTTGTGGGGGTACTGTTTCTGTGTTAGCTGCAGGACTGGGGCTGGCAGTGAGAATTTTGTCTCAATGGGGGCAGCTCTATTTTACTTCAGGGTCTGGGTATCAATGAATATTTTGTCTCAGTGGGGGGCAATGAATATGGGCTGCAGGTTCGAACACTAAAAAGTTTGTCTCAGTGGATGGCTGGACTCATTTCTTCTTTTTTTTTATTCGTTCATGGGATGTGGGCGTCGCTGGCGAGGCCAGCATTTACTGCCCATCCCTAATTGCCCTTGAGAAGGTGATGGTGAGCCGCCTTCTTGAACCACTGAAGACCATCTTCCTGACTTCTTTGCATGAATGAGCAATTTTACAGCCCTTCAGATGAGTGGTGCATAATTCAGAAATCATTTTTACCATTTTGCGAGTGATTATTTTAAATATTTTTCTTTAATAAAACTTTGCTTGCTAGTTTTGTTGCAGTTTCAGAAGTTCAGGGGGCTGCAGGTTACTTTCAGCTCATTCCACAATTGGGTTTGTCATTACTTTTTGATTTTTCAAAATGTGCTCTTTTTTTAACAGCATCTTTTTAAAAAATGCTTCCTCTTACCTTGTTTTATGTTTTAGATGGCCTGTCATCTAACGTTATATCATGTAATGGTGTGCTTACAGCGCCACCTAAAGATGCAATACCTTTCAGCATGTTTAAGATACATTCCCTTTGAGGCTGAAGGAAATATTTCAGGAAATCTGTTCTGGTCAAGCTGCTTGGATCTGAAGGATGTGTCAGATTTGCTGTTGGAAGAGCAGTAGTGAGTAATTTTGAGCTCCTGCTAGCAGCAAGGACTCATAAATAATATGCAACTTGCTTTGTCTGTAATTGCAGCATTTCCATTGCCTGTGGAGCAGACAGTGGGTTGCTTTAATTACAGACAACAAAAATATTTTGGTCTTGTTTGATTTTTAAAAAGCAATCCAAAATTTAAGCCTAATTTTGAGAATCATACCCACTTTTTTGCGCACCCAAGTTTTTAGCATCACTTTTAGCCAATGATGGAAAATCTTGGCTTAAAATGGCATATTTAAATAAGATGGTAATTATGTGGCAACATCATATGTTCATTTTTCCATTATTACCACCTCATTAGCACGGAATGTAAATCATGGCTGTGCAAAAAGAGCGTGCAGAACTGCTAGACAGTGAAGAGAAGGTGCATGTTCATTTAAAGGGCCCAGCAGGTATTTTAAAGGGGCTTACTTTTAAAAGACGCATACAAAGCTTAATTCTCAGCTGATTTTCATCATTTTTTTAAATTTTATCATGGAGGCAACTGCTTTACGATCTACCTCTGTGCCTTCTGCTGTGGGTTTCCTATTTCTCCTATCCCAGTTCTAAAGAGGTTACAATGAGTTTCCTGTATCTTGTTTCTTTGAAGTAAGGAGCAGCAATAGATGGAGGACAGCTTGGTCAGGTAGCACAAGAGGCATACACTACTCATCTGTCAGTTCCCCCACAACAGTATATACAGACTAAGGTGCTCCTGCCCCATTTGACTCAGGAGCTTTAGGAGTCGACATTGTTGTTCACAAAATAAACCATGAATGCTTCAACGTAACCTCCACCACAGGCACTGTACTGGCAGTGGCTGTAAAGGTCACAACCGCCCTGAACTTTTATACCATATCATTCTAATTTGCCACTGGGGACATTAGTAAGATTAATCAATCAGCAATAGAATCATAGAAGTTTACAACATGGAAACAGGCCCTTCGGCCCAACATGTCCATGTCGCCCAGTTTATATCACTAAGCTAGTCCCAATTGCCTGCACTTGGCCCATATCCCTCTATACCCATCTTACCCATGTAACTGTCCAAATGCTTTTTAAAAGACAAAATTGTACCCGCCTCTACTACTGCCTCTGGCAGCTCGTTCCAGACACTCACCACCCTTTGAGTGAAAAAATTGCCCCTCTGGACCCTTTTGTATCTCTCCCCTCTCACCTTAAATCTATGCCCTCTCGTTACAGACAATGTACAAGTGCTTGCTCGTGCAGGCCAGTGCAGTACAAATTTACAGTGGCAGGATTCCTCAATGTCTAAGAAGTCAGAAATATCACTTCTAACATATCCCAAATGTTGGCATTGGGTAAATACACGAAACAAATGCTTTATATAAGGGTTACTGCTGCGCATCAGCAGTTAAAAAGTTAGCCTCCTGAAACCATGTTACCGTCCACCCCTCCCTACCAAAGAAAACGATCACAACCTAAACAGAGGACAAACAAAATCTGAAAATGCTGGAAAGACTCAGCAAGACAGGCAGCATCTGTAAAGGAAGGGACAATGGTGATGTTTGAGGGTAGCTCAGCCCCCCGCCGGCGCTTTGGTTGAATCCGAACCTTTTTTAAAAAAAAATGTGCAGTAAACCAATAAACCCGAAGTAAGTGTCAAATTATAATTTTATTATACGGGTCCAGGAGGAACTCCAGTCCCTGCGGTGCCCAGCGGTGGCGGGAAAGAATGTAGCGAGTGAAGGAGTGACGCAGCGGGCGGTGACGTCACTCGGCGAAAGCGTTCCATTCGTGGCGGAAGGTTCTTCCCGTCACCAGGGCGACGGTGGAACCAGGTAACCCCGCTAGCAACAAGCGCCACGGCAACGGGGATACCCGTATATACACAGTGCGGTAGGTGTGAGGAGCCGAGGACCAGAGCGACTGGAAACAGCAGCCATGACTCTGCGGTAAGTACCGCACCTCCACCCCCCGGGCCGGGCCCCGGCCCTGGCCCCGGCCCCGGCCCCGTCCTCTCCCACACCGTCGGTGTTTTTTTTTCTTCTCTAGTAGCCGAGGTCGGAATCGGATTAATCTGACTTCCAGACCGGGCTCTGTCCACATGGGACGCGGGCCTTGCTGCTGCTGCTGGAGCTGCAGCTTGACAGGCGCCTGCCTGGATTGGGGGACGGAGCCGCAGAGCCCGACGTTGTGCCGAGGGTTTCTTTGTGTGTCTCTCCCGGTACAGCCTGGGGTCTGCGTTTGGTGCAGCAAGCGTTAAATAAGGAGGCCGGCCTCGCTCCAAGAAAAGGATGTGCAGAGATTTACTGTGGGATTGTCAGGACGGCGGATTGTGGACTCAAACCTGAAGCGTGTATTTTAGCTCAACAGTTCCTTAGCCTCACTGATTGCAAGATGGATAGAAACCAGTAATATAAGGTTTTCACAGTATTGTTCGGGGTTGAACAACAAATGTTCTTTAAAGATGTATTATTTTGATGAAATTTTGGCAAATCTTTTTTTTGGGGGAGCAAGAAAAGCCGTATATCAATTCCATCACCATGCTTGGCTGATCTCTTTTGACGTTGCTCACGGACGAAAGTTTTATAAATTATATAATTTTTAAATATGTCTCTTCAGTGACTGCTTGCTTTCCACTCTTTCTGTCTCCCTCTGACTTGTTGCCTGCAAACAGGTCAATGATGTGTTCTAATACTATGACATTTTATTTTGCAAATAAAGATTTCCCTCAACAGTTTGAAGATGGAACTTGATTTAAGTCCACTTCTGACAGTCACATTAATGGACTGGAATTTGCTGGTAGCAGGGCATCTTCCAGTATGCCCCGTTAGACTTTTTCCTTTACCCTGCAGCTCAAAAATATTTTGCCCTGTAAATTGCTGGAAGTGTGAGCTGATAATGGCACGGCAAGGGCATTGGGGCACCTGGGACCTTAGTGAATGACATGACCAACATTGTATCACCTTAACCAAGGAGATTTAAGGATTGAGAAAGAAACAGGAATGAAGGAGAAGGTGGGTGAATTGGTCAAATTAGGTAAAGCAAGAGAAATTAAGTGAGGGAAAGAAAGATTGGATTAATAGAGAAAAGAAGAGACAGAAAGGAAAGTAAGAAAAATATTTTAGTTTTAAATTTTAAAAATCTCTAACAACAATTTACTACCTGTAGGAATGAGACTCCACAGTTTAAGTTGTTCCCTATCTGGGCTGGAGAGATTGATTGAAATTGCAGGAACGTAAATCTCCTCATTGAAAAGGTACTTGTGTTGTTAATAACTAGCCCTAACTTCTGCGGCAAGTTAAATGGGCAATTAACATGCAAATGCAGCACCTTCATGAAACTCATGAAGTTGAGGGTGAGCTGCCATTTTCACGAGACTAATGGCGGAGCAGCGCAAATCATCTGGCAATTTGCAATTCACTGGGTATCTCTTCCATGCCACAAGTTGCTGGACGATTTACACATTAATAAAGGTGAATGCTATTAAACTCACCGTTATTTTGGCAGCACGTTCTGGGCCATTGTTGACTGAATATTTCCAACATTTAAAATTTTTTTTAGTTTAATTCCTTATGTCAAATCTCTGAGAACTATTAATCCTACCCAAGGCTCACTGCAATGGGAGAGTGCATCCCTTTACTTCAGTCTTGGCCAACTGGCGCCTCTGGAGCTGCATGTGGCTCTTTTGTGGCTGAAGTGTGGCTCTTTGAATGCTTCACATAGAATATACAGCACAGAAACTGACCATTCAGTCTATGTTTAGTTCCCCTGCCCATGTACTCAGTACTGATGTAAGAGGTGCAGAATAAGAAAGGATGCAATCAGCCACAACAAAATATGCCTTCTGTTCATTCTGACCCAGTTAATCTATACACAGTATTTGGTTTTAATTGTAAGATATTAACAAGTTTGCTACATAACAGTAGTGACTACATTTCAAAAGTAATTAATTAGATGTGAAGTGAATTTTGGGACATCCTGAGAATGGAATAAGTTGTACAGAAATGCAAATTTTCCTTTTTTAAAAAAAAATTCTGCTGGGTGTGCAGTAAAAACTAGTGTAGTCTTTCACTATGTCACAACACACTAATGATAATAGGGAATCTAACCTTGGAATTCACTCTGGTTTTCTTTGTTGATGAACTTACTTTTAGGAAATAGACTTCTTAAATATTCCCTTCTAAAAAGTTGACAGCTTAAGTAGATTTTAATTTTTAAAAAAAGATTTGGTCTTAATTGCAATATTGGTTATCTAAAACATTACATCGGGGGGGGGGGGAGAAGGGTCACTTTCTTGATTCCCACAAGGTTGCTTGAACTGCTTGCAGGTTTTAGCAAGGTAATCGCTTTGTAAAATGTTCCTTTTAAACTGATTCTCTTCTTGGGTGATGAAAAAAGTTAATAATATGACTTTTTTTATTCAACATCCATTGTATGATTATTGAACTTTAATGCTTGATAAGTTTGGAATTAGGTTCTTTTTAGATTGGAAAACATTTGGTGTTCTAGAATACAATCTGCTCTCACTGAGATCATTGATTGTGTTTTTCTTCAAACTTTATTTCAGCATTTCTCTATCTCTCCCTCAATCTCATTTACTATATTACAGTGAAGATATCATTCTTTATGTGATTTATCAGATGAGAATTGTTCTAGGAAATCATGGAGATGGAAAAACTGTTGTGATAGAAACTGCATGTCGGATCTTTAGGTTGAAAAGCTATATCACTGTTTTCTGATATCTGTTGAGTAGCTCTTGATGGAAAATCCATGTTGTTTTGAGGGAGTGGGGAACAAACCTAGAAAAACCGAGCCCCATCTACCAGTTTAGTAGATGTAAAAGATTCCAAGGCACTATATGAAGAAGAGTAAGGAATTCTCACTTCGTCCTCACCAAATTTCTTCTCTCACACATCCCCAGCAAAACCAGGTTAACTAATCATTTATCTCAATGTTGTTTGCGGGGACGGTACTTTTTGCAATTTGGCTGCTATATTTGCCTACATAACAGCAGTGATGGTACTTCAAAAACAAACCAGTGGTTTTTAATCTTCGGGATATCCTGAGGACATGAAAGACACTATATATGCAACTTGTTTCTTTTTTCCTTCTTACTCTTTTTTTCTCTTTTTTTTCCCTCCCCCCCCCCCCCCCCCCCCCCCCCCCACCCCTTTCCCATATTACCATTTATATTTATATATTATATGCTAAAACGCTGAGTGGCAACATTCCAAAGGTATTGCACCCATAGGTGACCGGGCCATGTAAAAGAAAAATTGGAAGCACACCGTAGCATCATGCAGGATTAAAAAAAAGTGAAAAGTGAAGAAAAGCTCATTAAAAAATTGAAGATGTTGAAACTAGAGCAAGAATAAAAAAGTAAATTGTAGGAATGACATGAAAAGCATCTGCAACTGGCTGTGCCAAACTAGGCTGAACTGAAGAATGCACTAGAGGATTACAAGAAGTCAGATAACTAAACGATGTATAACAAAACATTGTATAAGTTTGACCCCCGTCTTGAGAATCCACTCCTGGCCAGAAGCTTGAATGGATCAAAAACTGAATAAGAAACCCTGACAAAGAACGCCTAACCAGAAGAGGAAATTAAAATTTGCACAGAGCCAACCCTCTTTTCCGCACCCCTCCCCCTCCCACCCCCAACATAGGCATGGCACAAAACCCCGTTCTATTCCAACTGAGGCTGTGATTAGTGGGCAGCAGCACCTCAGCTCCTCGAAGAGGCTAAGAATCCAACACCGCCCCATCCCCCTCATTGAGAATAAAAATTGCAATCCCCAGGACAGAAATAAGATGCAGGACACTTGGCACCACCTTCCTCCAAAGACAAAAATTGGATGTGTGGCCCCTCAAGGCAGAAGTTGGATGGCTGGCATTTCCCCCCACTCCTCCCACCACCCACCACTGAGACAGAAATGCCACGAACATGCCTCCCTTGATGAGGCAATATTTGCACTCTGACATCCCCCAACCCATGCTGAGGCAAACTCTGCCTTGCCCCTTCTCCCATACCCTGCCTTGCTCTTTCCCTCTGCCCGCGCCTCCTCTCCTGCTCGCTCTTTCCCTCTGCCCGCGCCTCCTCTCCTGCTCGCTCTTTCCCTCTGCCCGCGCCTCCTCTCCTGCTCGCTCTTTCCCTCTGCCCGCGCCTCCTCTCCTGCTCGCTCTTTCCCTCTGCCCGCGCCTCCTCTCCTGCTCGCTCTTTCCCTCTGCCCGCGCCTCCTCTCCTGCTCGCTCTTTCCCTCTGCCCGCGCCTCCTCTCCTGCTCGCTCTTTCCCTCTGCCCGCGCCTCCTCTCCTGCTCGCTCTTTCCCTCTGCCCGCGCCTCCTCTCCTGCTCGCTCTTTCCCTCTGCCCGCGCCTCCTCTCCTGCTCGCTCTTTCCCTCTGCCCGCGCCTCCTCTCCTGCTCGCTCTTTCCCTCTGCCCGCGCCTCCTCTCCTGCTCGCTCTTTCCCTCTGCCCGCGCCTCCTCTCCTGCTCGCTCTTTCCCTCTGCCCGCGCCTCCTCTCCTGCTCGCTCTTTCCCTCTGCCCGCGCCTCCTCTCCTGCTTGCTCTTTCCCTCTGCCCGCGCCTCCTCTCCTGCTCGCTCTTTCCCTCTGCCCGCGCCTCTTCTCCTGCTCTCTCTTTCCCTCTGCCCGCGCCTCCTCTCCTGCTCTCTTTCCCTCTGCCCGCGCTTCCTCTCCTGCTCTCTCTTTCCCTCCGCCCGCACCTCCTCCATGGGAAATCTAATACTATATCAAAAATGTTTCATCTAGTGCACACGTCCTATAAGTGTCACACTCACTTCCCGACATGCCCAATTATAAAACAGCATGTCATCTGACCTGAAGTAAACAATGCCACAGTTCTGATTTATTTTATAAAATGAGTTCTCAACATTTATAGGTATTTAAATGTATGATCACTTGCACGTGACTAGAAACAAAACAATTTTAAAAAATCTTATTGCCTGTACTTGCAAAATATGAATGAAGAGAAATAATTGTTTACTTTTTCTGGAGAACAATAAATATTAATGTGGGGTGACTGTTTAGAATGAAAGAATGCCATGTATGTTAATTATAAAGCAATAATTTATGTTTATATCTTCTTAGTGCCTGTTCAGCATTTAAAAGTTCCAAGGTCATTGCTTTTCTGCATGGAATAAATTTACTGTGATCTTACCAGATCTTATGATTTGATCATTTCAAATTCAAAGCTGTGTTTTTAATTTTGAAAATTCATTTTTGTAAACTCTGGTTGACGTTGGTTTTCTCCATTTTATTGCAGATGTTTACCTTTTTGTTGTTGGGATATGTGCAGCTGAAGTTTGATCCTCACGGAATTCTGAGAAGGGATGTTTAGTCTCATGGCTAACTGCTGCACCTGGCTAAAACGCTGTCGAGAACCTGTCAGGTATGATTTAAGCAGTATTGCTTTAATGGAGCCTCCTGTTAATACAGGAATTCCAAATAATGAGTCTGGCTGATATTGGTAAAGTACTTGTGAAAAATTCTGTTTAATATTTGGAATTAATGCACGACAGTACAGGCCTCGGTCCAGTAAATCCTGGTATTTTTGAAGTAGAAATGTGGTATATCTCATTTGTTGGGCTTTGAATTAAACCTTATTATTGAATTTCTCTCCTATGTTCATCATGATCTCTACCAAGAAATAAGAATTACAGTTAGGGAAATTGTGATTATAAGTTGTGCAGAAATAGTGTGTAAGCACTTTTCTATAAGTGAGGACTCCAACATTTGGATTTAGTTTAGAAAAAAAAAATTCGCACAATCAAATGCAACCTGGAGACTTAATGTGCACAGTGTGTTTCTTTGTTGCAAAATGGATAGGTAATTGTGAAATAAAGACAATTATTCACTTCAGTGAATGATATCTTCTATGTTGTTATCATAGCACTCTAAATGGACTACTACCAGAGTAATGCTCTGTTTAGATAAACAATGGATACACAAGTCAGGAGTGTGATGGAATACTCTCCACTCGGATGAGTGCAGCTCCAACAACACTCAAGAAGCTCGACACCATCCAGGACAAAGCAGCCTGCTTGATTGGCACCCCATCCACCACGTTAAACACATTCACTCCCATCACCACCAGTGCACAGTGGCTGCAGTGTGTATCATCCACAGGATGCACTGCAGCAACTTGCCAAGGCTTCTTCGACAGCACCTCCTGAACCCGCGACCTCTACCACCTAGAAGGACAAGAGCAGCAGGCACATGGGAACAACACCACCTGCACGTTCCCCTCCAAGTCACACACCATCCTGACTTGGAAATATATCGCTGTTCCTTCATCGTCGCTGGGTCAAAATCCTGGAACTCCCTTCCTAACAGCACTGTGGGAGAACCTTCACTACACGGACTGCAGCGGTTCAAGAAGGCGACTCACCACCACCTTTGCAAAGGCAATTAGGGATGGGCAATAAATGCTGGCCTTGCCAGCGATGCCCACATCCCATGAACGAATAAAAAAAAAACTTTTCCAAAAATTAAACTCTCTTAAAAAGGGTGCACACTAGCCTTACAAAGTTGCATTCTATCTTCCCTATCTGTATTAAAGGGCTGTATGCCTACTGACAAGTTTTTTTTTAAAAGGGTATAGAGGTAAAAATAGATCTGTTAACTTTTGAAATGCTAATTAAACTTATCATACACTGGTTGAAAAGTAACATAATTGGCATAAGAGACACGTCTGTATGTGATGCATACTCAAATATTTGAAACTTAAAATGTAGAAACAGCTTGGCTTAACAAAAGATGTAAACTATTTGTACAATAGTTCTATACAATTTATGCACCTAAATATTATGAACAGATTTTAGCTTTTAAGCTATTACCAGTGAGCCCTGTTAGTCTGGAAACATGTTAAATATGTGGGAGGAAAGTTGAGTGATGATAGAGAAATCATTTCATAGTTTTGTTCATCATTTTAGTGTAGATGGATGCAGTGCTTTTAGGGCTGGACTAAAAGAAACATTGAAACTGCAATTTAAGTTGTAAAATTGGAGTACAGTAACATTTTTTTCTGATATTGAGTTTTTTTGATTTGCAATGCGTGTGTATGGATGAAATCTCATTGTTATAACTGCCAGACAATTTGGGGATCTAAAATTCCTGTTTGGAATCCTTTATTATTAAGTAGTTTATTTTCTAGATTTTGAACTTATTCAGTGCAGGCAGAATTATTTTGGCAATTTCTTACAACTTTTAAGTGGTTGATTAATTAAATTGTTGCTATTATCCAAGATATATTCTTGATATAAACTGTTTAATAAGCTACACTGGGTCATATATTTTTAATATTCTGAAACTACTTTGACTACCCAGGTGCCGTAATATTTGACAAAGCATATACTGCTTCTAAGGTGGGAGTTTGGTGCCTGCCGGCAATATCGATAAGGCTATCAAATTAAAGGGATTTATCTATTTATAATGTTAAATATTTACTTAATATTGTATTTGTGCTTTGTTGCCTTCCATTACTTTCAGTAATTTAATATCAGTGGAAATTGGCTTAAGTTTCAGTGTTAATCCATTAATGTTGTTTAAATATCTGTTTGGTAAAGGCATTAAAGCATGCACTGGACTTTCCTGCTGGTCTCTGTCAGGGCAGTGAAAAACACAAGATTGTACTGCATATCACATGTAGTAGCCTAGGGCCCTGGGCTTTAACAACAGTGGCCAATGGTTAATAATTTCTTTTTATTGGCAGACCCAATATTCAAGGTCTACCCACATTTGATACCCAATGCTGGAGTCAAATCCTAATTTGGGTCACTAAACAACTAAACCAGACCTAGCCTCCTACCCCCAGTAGTTATCGTCCTTGTAAAGGTATTCTTACTTGCTCTAGTACCACACATTTTAAAATTTGTTGTTTATAACTGACTGAGGCTACATTGTAGTAACTATGTTTCTAAATGAAACTTTCCATGTTAAAAATCAGTAAGGGAGGCCACTGGGAAATTACCTCCCACAGAATAATCTACTGGCACCATTTGTTTAAAAGACTATTTAGGGGTATGGTACTATTGCTGCTCCACTGAATTTAATTTGATTTGTGAAACATGATGTGGCAGGCGTTGGAATTTACAGAATGCTGCTGAATATTGTTAACTTGCTGGAGACTTTGAACTGCACAAAGATTGTAGACTAGGCTGATAGTAACGCTTTTTTCTTTAAAGAAGAAAAATGTAACTTTTGGTGCTGTGTAGAACTTTGCCACATGTCTACATGCACTCAAAAACTTTCTTTAATGTGCTTTGACAATTTTTATAACTTCCACTTGATATATAATTTTGATACATTGCTTACCAGTAGACCAATCGAACTCTTGTACTTTAGGGGTTCTGTTAGATATCTGCAGGTCCCAGAACTACTGGAGTTTTTCTTTAGGTCTGATTGATACATTTTAGTCAGAAATTAGATGGATTTTGGTGGACCTACCATAGGATTGCCACTTGCAGTATCCTATCTAACATTCTCACTTTGGCTTTCCAAAATATGAAGATGGAACTACATGATCTGCTTTGTTGATGAACAATTCTTCTATGTAAATATTATTGAAAGAATCCAAAGAAGACTAACCAGTTGGATCAGGCTTTGGTTAACAGTTCTGAAGACAGGGGCTCCAATTGTCTGCAAGATTTCAGAAGATCTTCAGTTGGCCTTCTTTTCATGTCCAAAGATGATAATACAGTTCCAGTTTATGTCATTAACTTCTTAAGACAAGCTTTTGGAATTAGTCTGGAGAGAAAGTGTGGAGGGAGTTCCAGCAGTTACCCTGGAAGAAATTCTCTGTTGTATTTCCTTTCCCTAAAATTATTAGATATCTCTTCATTTGTTCAAACTATGAAACAATTGCTTTGAATGCATAGGTACTGGACATGGTAACTTCTTTAAAAATCTATTAGACAATTGATTGGTTCGCCTCAAGATATGTGCTTTTTATTATGGCTTTTTCATCAGCAATTTAAGTGAAGAAGGTTCAACTATGGTTTTCATAAATTCACGAATAATACCTCATTAGCCTTGATTGCAAAAGCAAACGCACTGAAAGGGACAAGTTGCCTAGGCAGTGAACTCACTGTACTGGTTGACTTTGGTAAAATTGAAGGATGCTTATTTCTAACAAATGTTTGATCCATTTTACATTTTGCAATGAGTACAGTCCTATCTATTGACCTGACAGCGGTATGCCAATACCTTTTTGTAGCTGCTCATCTCGAGGAAAGAGTCATCCACAACTTATCTGATTGTATACAAATACTGAGTGGTTGATCATTGAAATTGATGTCTGGCTTCTAGAAGAGATTGATTCTATTACAGATGGTGGAATTTTTAATCAGTTTCCTAAAATGCTGTGCATCGTCCACCAGGTTTATTTCTACTTGAAGCTTGTTTTCAGATTGACCAACATTATAACTACTTTACCAACAACAGCAACTTGCATTTATATAGTGCCTTTAACATAGGATAATGTCCCAAATCACTTCACAGGAGCGTAATCAAACAAAAATGATATCAAGTTAAAGAAGGAGATATTAGAAGGGTTGACTAAAAGCTTGATCAAAGAAAGAGGTTTTAAGGAGGACAGGGAAGTTTAGGGAGGGGGTTCCAGAGCTTAGGGCCTAGATGGCTAAAGGCATGGTCACCAGTGGTGGGATGAAGCAAGTAGGGGATACACAAGAGGCCAGAGTTGGAGGAACGAAGAGTTCTTGAAGGGTTGTAATGCTGGAGGAGGTTACAGAGCTAGGGAGGGGTGAGGCCATGGAGGGATTTGAATATAAGGAAGAGCATTTTAAATTTGAGACGCTGGTGGACCGGGAGCCAATGTAAATCAGCGAGCACAGGAGCGATGGGTGAGCAGGACTCGGTGTGTGTTAAAGATACGGACAGCAGAGTATTGGATGAGTTCAAGTTTATGGAAGGTGAAAGATGGGAGGCCGTCCAGGAGAGCATTGGAATAGTCGAGTCTGAAAGTAACAAAGATATAGATGAGCGTTTCAGCAGTAGATGGTAGAGGCAGGCGATGTAGTGGAAGTGGAAGCCGGCGGTCTTTGTGATGGAGAGGACATAGGGTTGGAAGCTCAGCTCAGTGCCAAATAGAACGCTGAGGTTGCGGACAGTCTGGTTCAGCTTGAGACAGTGGCTAGGGAGGAGGATGGAATCAGTAGCAAGGAAACGGAGTTTGTGGCGGGGGCCAAAGACAATGGCTTCAGTCTTCCCAATATTTAATTGGAGAAAATTGCAGCTCATCCAGATTAGGATGTCGGGCAAGCAGGCTGACAAGACAGAGGCAGTGGTGGGGTCAAGACAGGTGGTGAATAGAACAGTTCTACATGTTGCACTTCTGAATTCTTTTAACTTGGCTCATTAGTTTCTTCAAATGATGGGCTTCTTTGGGTTGTGTAAGGTTTCTTGTTCAAAGTGCCTCTGTCTGCTCTTTGTGTGAATTCTGTTTTTCCTGGTGCTTCACTTATGTGAATTAATTCTGTCCACCTCCACTTTCAGCAAAGCTTCCCCCATAACCAAAGAGTTTTAAGTAATCCAGGAATTTCACTGAATAAATGTGGTAGATCATTGCAGACAATCTTCTTCCAAGTTACTGAATACCTAGATAGGAAGACAATCCCCTTGAAAGGGGACATATGGTAATTTATCTGAATGAATTGCAGAAAGAGCGGACAAAAAATTAAGTCTCTCTAAGCTAGCCAGACGAATATGAACACAATTTAGCCAGCGATATCAACCAAAAGAAATCTTCATTAATGCATTTATAATGTTGCTACACACAACAACCAGAGCAATTTCCCCCTCATGGGTTCACATGCCCTCTGTGCCTGCTCGTCCCTTTCCCCTCTCCCCGCGCGTTTCCCCGCCCCCTGCCTCTCCTGGAAATCTAAATATTTTTAAAAGTTAATTTCAAGTTGTTTGGCAGTTATTTAGACTAACCGCGCTGTTAAAACTTAGTTTAGACCTGGTATTTTTAAGCGTACATGTTTGATGGCGTAATTAGTTACTTTCTAGCTGGGCAGATAAGCAAGTTGGCGTTTTTTCAATGATTTCTTTGATTGCAGCATGCGATGGCCCTATAATTCAAAGCTGTCATATCGCCGGCGAACCACCAGGAGCATGATCACGATTTCTGCTTTTTACTGCACATGTGCATATGCGGGAACCTGCTCCTTCAACTCACCACTAAAAACTGAGAGCGCTGTTGAGCTCTTCCGTTATTTCGGGAATGATTTCTGGCCCAACATGTTTTATCAATTTCATTAATTCTACTTGGGTTATCTCTGCATCAGGAGGCATGTTCTCATATATTTTCCCTGTGAATGTTTGGAAGAACCAATCGTGCAGAATATTCACTATCTTGTGCTCATCCTCTGTTTCAAGCCCATTTGTATCTTTTATGGCTCTTGCCTCTTCTCTGACTCTCCATTTATTGTTGAAGTACTGAAATAATTTCTTACTCTTTTGTTTTGCCTCTGCAACTATATTTTCTAGGTTGCTCTTTGTCCCTTTGATTTACCTTTTTAATGTGTGTTGCATGTTCTTCTATCCATCCTAGTGAATCCCTTCCTTTTTCTCTCTGCAGGATTTGTAGAGGTTGTTTTTCCTTTGCTTTAGTAACTTTGTTCATCCATTTGGGATTATGCTTGTTTAGTCTTTGCTTGCTCATTCTAGGTATGCATTTATACTATCTACTCGGCATTGTGCATTGAAGTGCTGTTGAACAACTTTCCAATCAATCTGTTTAAGTTGTTCCCTCATTTCTTTAAAGTTAGTCCTTTTACTTTTATATACCTTGGTCTTTTGTATTTCTGAATTATGTGATTGCTATCCCCACCCCCCAGGGTGCAATGATTTCCATTTTGTGTATGTTGTTTGGGTCATTTATGAATCCCAGGTCAAGATGACCCTTCATGGTTTCCCTCACACTGATTCATGAAGCAGCCATGCGTTATATTTGCCAACTCTGACTCAAAACCACTTGAGTTTTCCTGACATATTTAGTTGATTAATGTTGCCCATTAAAATATCTTTCCTGTTCTCGCATACCGTTCCTACCTCTTCATAGAGCAAGCTGTCGTCCTTGTTATGCAGACCCCATGGTCTGTAGCATACTCCAAGGGTTAGCTTTGTTTTTTTTCATATTAGAAATGCCCTCCCAGTGTACTTCATTGTGTACATGGTGTCCGCCGTGGCTCAATGGTAGCACTTTCGCTTCTGAGTCAGAAGCTTGTGGGTTCAAGCCCCACTCCAGAGACTTGAGCACAAAATCTAGGCTGACACTCCAGTGCAGTACTGAGCGAGTGCTGTACTGTCGGAGGTGCCGTCTTTCAGGAGAGGTGTTAAACCCCGTCAGCCCTCTCAGATTTGTGGAATAAAAGACTCCATGGCACTATTTTGAAGAAGAACCCTCAAACTACATCACTAAAACAGATTATCTGTTCATTTTCATGCTGCTGTGTGCAAATTGGCTGATGCGTTTCCTACATTACAACAGTGACTGCACTTCAACAGTACTTGGTTGGCTGTAAAGTGCTTTGGGACGTCTTGAGGTCATGAAAGGCACTTTATAAATGCAAGTCTTTTTAGCTTTCCACCATGCACAGCACCAAGTGATTGTGGTTCCACTGAGCTGGACAATGGCAGAGAGAACATAAATAGAACATAACTCTAAAATACTTCTCTAAGTAGAGCCAGCTCTACTTCTGCTCAGCTGTCATGATTGTTTTTCTAAAGAAACCAGTCAGTACCTATTCTGAATTACAGATTTAATGCACTCAGTATCCACAAAAAAAAGAGAATTGTGTCCTCTGTCAAAACCTCCTGTTACACATATTTAGAATAATACCACTGCCTAACATGGTTCAGGAGTGCTGTCTCCAATATAAATAAACCACGTAGACATCACTATTCACTGATTTGGATTCCTACTATAATATAAAAGGGCATTCAAACTGAGCTGTTAATTGCTTCCTTTATCACCTTCCCAACGGTCGCAAGTTGTTTCGCAATCTAAGTTAACATTCTGCTTAATTAGTAATATTTGTACCGAAGTGCTCCAGTTAATGAGATCAGTAAATTTTCTGTTTTTCAAAATAATAAGCAGATCAGGGATGTGTTGTACGGCAACCCTTTTTCACAGGCTGTTTGCATTAGTTCATCTTGTATGGTACTGAGTTCTGCAGAGCCACAGTGTAGTTGCTTTTGAGAAAGGTCAGCCAGTCAGTTGGAGAGAAAAATAATTTTTAAAAAATCTTTTAAAGGTCTTACCACACCCCCCCCCCCCCCACCATAAAATATTGCAAGCTAATAGTAGTTCTTTGTATTAGTACTAAAGAGCAAAAGGGAGCAGCATTGAATCAGGGCACAAGGGATTGGGACTGCTTGTATGGAGAATAAAGCCAACCTGGACTAATTGGCCAAATGGCCTGCTTCCATGTTGTGATTTCTACGTAGCCAAGAGGGTCAGGCACAGGAACTTGTAGGTGGGTTGAGTGAGATGGGGAGCAGAGACAAAGATGAGGAGGGGGGTAAAGGACAGCGATTTGGAGGGTGTCTTGGATTGTTACATTGTAGGCTTTTCTGTGATCTCACTGCTTGCTTCATGTCCAAAAGATCTTTTTCTCACTCATTTTGAATTTCAGTGTTCCATGTCCTCACCCTTGAATGCTTTAGTACAGGAGGAATGGAACCAATCAGTTCATCTCCAAAAATAGTTTTTCTTCCCAGCCTCATGTACACTCCCTCCTAAATTCCTCAAGGATCTATTCTTGGGGCCCTCTCCTGTTCCTCATCTACATTCTGCCCACAGGTGATGTCTTCCATCGGCACTGGTCTAACTTCCATATATATGCTGATGACACCTAGCTTTACTTCTTCATTCTTTCATAGACCCTACAATAATTATTGATAAATCACATTCAAGATTTGCTCTCTCAATTTGATGTAATCTGAGCAACATACTCCAGCCCTTATATTATCCCGTATTTTTATAGTGATCTAGTGAAACAGTGCTACAACAAAGTTGTGGTGGTTGAGTTGTAATTCTGGAAAATTTGTTTTTATTGGTTATTTTTGTGATCGAAGGTATAAGCCTCCAGCTTTATCACTATATAATGATACAAGTTCTGAGATCCATATTTGAACATAATTCATTCTTTGTTATAGTATAGCGAATGGAAAAAGTAGTTTTTTTAAAGTGAATGCACCACGTTCTTTTTACAGGAAGGTGACTCTAGTAATGGTTGGACTGGATAATGCTGGGAAAACTGCAACTGTAAAAGGAATTCAAGGAGGTAAGAAATCTCTGATCCACCAAAACTTTAACTTTATTGTAAATTTCTGATGGTTGCAGGTATCAACATACTGAATTTAGCATGAAATCGTGTCTAACAGGAAGTAATGGCTCCTGTAGCTTCTAATTTTATAAAACTAAATTTGAAGCTATTCATATTAGATCATTCAAATATTGTAGTGTTAGCTCACAACTAAGGAGACTTGGCCCTTATCAAACATGTTGGGCCAGAATTTGTAGTAGCAGGGCAACGAATGGCGCCTGCCGTTAGTTAGACTTGCCCTTGCCCGTTTAATCTCGATATTTTGTGGCGCAAGTCGCTGGAAGTGCGAGATGGAAACAACATCAGGGATCTGAGTGAACAGGGAAAGCAACTGTGTATCTTCTTAACTAATCAGATCGATTGGACTAAGAGAGAGGGAAAGGTAAAGTTTTTAAAAAATATATAATTAAAACCTGAAGGAATGAGACTCCACACTAGTAATAGTTCATTTTCAGTGCTAGAGAGGTTGACTGGCAGTCGTTAAAAGGGTACTTAGATTTGAAACAACTTGACTTAGCTTTCTGTGGCGTGTTGAGTTTGTATCTACTGGAACTTCCTGCCGATCAATGCATTCCAATGGTGAGGCAGACAGCGAGATGCCGTTTTCGCAAAGCTAATGACAGAGCGGCACATATTGGACTGCAGCTTTTGGATATTTGCGATTAACCACGCATCTGCTCTCATCTGAAGTTGCTGTAGCATTTGTGCATAAATAACGGCGTGTGCCATTAGTCTCACTGTTATTTTGACAGCAAATTCAGGGCATCGTCATGTGTGAGTCCAAACAGCAAGTATTGACCATTGGGGTATCACAGTCAAGCCCAGTCCTGTTTTCACCCAGTGAAACACCTTTCAGCCAGTGGCCACTGGACAACAATCGGACACAGTAATCCGCTGTGCTCTGAACAAGGTATTGGATGCAGCTGGTGCCATGGAATTGTACCCTAATATGAATTTGCATCTTCAGGAGTCAAGAAAATTGAAGGACGTAAGATGGAGGAGGCAATAAGATGTGAAAGTGAAACTTTCCAAGAACCCATGCCACTGACCTGACCTCTCTCGCAGCAGATGACTTGTTGGAAAATTTGTTGGAAAATTGTCAGTACTTAGCCCACAATTTTGCAGATGACACCAAGATTGGTGGCATTGTGGACAGTGAAGAAGGTTATCTAGGATTGCAACGGGATCTTGATAAATTGGGCCAGTGGGCCGATGAATGGCAGATGGAGTTTAATTTAGATAAATGTGAGGTGATGCATTTTGGTAGATCGAATCGGGCCAGGACCTACTCCGTTAATGGTAGGGCGTTGGGGAGAGTTATAGAACAAAGAGATCTAGGAGTACGGGTTCATAGCTCCTTGAAAGTGGAGTCACAGGTGGATAGGGTGGTGATGAAGGCATTCAGCATGCTTGGTTTCATTGGTCAGAACATTGAATACAGGAGTTGGGACGTCTTGTTGAAGTTGTACAAGACATTAGTAAGGCCACACTTGGAACAAATACTGTGTACAGTTCTGGTCACCCTATTATAGAAAGGATATTATTAAACTAGAAAGAGTGCAGAAAAGATTTACTAGGATGCCACCGGGACATGATGGTTTGACTTATAGGGAGAGGTTGGATAGACTGAGACTTTTTTCCCTGGAGAGTAGGAGGTTTAGGGGTGATCTTATAGAAGTCTATAAAATAATGAGGGGCATAGATAAGGTAGATAGTCAAAATCTTTTCCCAAAGGTAGGCGAGTCTATAACGAGGGGACATAGATTTAAGGTGAGAGGGGAGAGATACAAAAGGGTCCAGAGGGGCAATTTTTTCACTGAAAGGGTGGTGAGTGTCTGGAACGAGCAGCCAGAGGCAGTAGTAGAGGCGGGTACAATTTTGTCTTTTAAGAAGCATTTGGACAGTTACATGGGTAAGATGGATATAGAGGGATATGGGCCAAGTGCAGGCAATTGGGATTAGCTTAGTGGTATAAACTGGGCGACATGGACATGTTGGGCCGAAGGGCCTGTTTCCATGTTGTAAACTTCTATGATTCTATTCTATGAATTTTCTGTCCATGGACGATAATGGAGGGAAAGTTATGGGCTGATGACATTAAGCCTTTGAAAGCGCTGCCCATGGTGCCTAACTCTGAGTTCATGTACTTGCATCTCAAAATTTTCAGTGAATACATATAGAAATGAATTTAAATGCGATCACTTCCATACTTTAAAGGGGTCCTTAATCTTAGTTGGTACTGATCTTTGTAGCCCGGTACTGATCTTTCTAGTTAGGAAGAGTGCCATTCCTGCTTACTGTAATGACAGCTGATCAAAGACAGGCCAGCTCGATATGTTGTTCAGGTGGGTATTACGGGAGTATGATTCACCATCAGCTTTTCCATAAATGGGAATATCTCCCATAGGGCAGAAGGCATTTTTAAGTGTCTTTATTTTCATATTTTCTCATTAAAATTCTTTGATGGGGGAGAGAAGAAAATATTAGATTGAAATTATTTCTGGCTCCCCCTCAACTGACTTGTTTTAAGTATACAAGAGAACAGAGATTCTCTTAAAGAGGAGTAATTGGATGGCAAACCCTTTGTGAAAGAGAGTACATTAGAAGCTATATTATTTTCTCCGGCACCTTGAGGAAAATTATTTCTTAGTTGTTATCTCTTTAAATAGGGAAAAAGCTTGCAAATCCTCCCCCACAATGTAATTTTGTAACTGCAATCAGTGTTGATTCTTCTGATACAGCAGTAGTCAAGAGAACGGTAAGATGTTTTCAGATACAGTGGGGTAGATTTTCATGTCGGGAGCACATGGGCGGGCACTGGGCGGATCATTTTGATGATTGGACCTTATTTAAATATTATGGGCAAGTTGCCCCCCATTTGGAATATTGATTGGCAGCTTGGTGCTCTGGAAGGTGGGATTCTCTGGCTTCCCAATGCCTATTTAAAATGAGCTTGCACTTCTTAGTGAGGTGTCCATCTCTTTGTGTCAGCGATGTCTTGTGCAAGGGCTCCCAGATTTAGTGATGATGTTGCGGTGGAGATCCTGGTGGAGCAGGGCCCCGAGACAGGACCTCTTCCCCCTCAACTGGCAGAAGGTGCCCAGGCAGGTGCTGCATTAGGACTGGAAGATGATGTCCCTTGTTTCCTAGCAGCCAGCCTGTGATGTGTAGCTCTTGTCAAAGAGAGGGGGTATTCTGGACCGTCGCAGGTTGTAGGCATCATGAGAGCTACCTGGAAAGTGGATACACATCTGCATGAACCGTTGCCGGTGGTCATATACCAGCTGGACATTAAGGGAATGAAACTGCTTGCAGTTCATGAAGGTGTCGGGCTTGTTAGCAGGAGCCCTGATGACCACGTGTGCTGTTGATGGCACTCTGCACTTACGGCAATCCTGCAGTGGTTGCAAGAACCACAGCCCTTTCCTGCTGGCTCCTATGGTCCACGGGAAACTAGATGAATTCTTGAAACCTGGCAAGCAGTACATCAGTGACCTATCATAGAATCATAGAAGGCTGCGGCACGGAAGGAGGCCATTCGCCCCATCGAGTCGGGGCCGGCTCTATGCATGAGCAATCCAGCTGCTTTATGCAGAATTACAATGCAGCCTGACTGGTATTGCATATGTCTCTAGCCTATCACTGGAAATGTTCGTTTGCAATCTGTAACGCCCAGTACGACTGGATGGGTCCAGCACTGATCATTCACCATGCTAAAGTGAATGAAAATGGCATTGGGATCCTATTGACAAGATAGGATCTCGATTTACATACTTTAATGTAGCACCCGCTTGTTGCTGGCGGGAGCTCTAGTTGCCTCTATCTAGGCCCTGATCAAAATGGCAGCAGGAGCGGGGAGTAAATTCCGCACTTCCATTTACATAGAAATACTATCCTGTTTCTGCCTGAAAAGGGAGATGAAAATTGTTCCTATTGTGTAGAATTTGTGGATGTGATTTCAGTGATTTGGTTATATTATATGTAAGATTCCATTTGGGCTCAGTCCTGTACTAGAGAAATAGATTTAAAATACTGACAACTGCATTAGTAGTATTGAACTTTTCGAGTAACCGATCACATCAATCCTCCGTCTCTGCCCTCCCAATGAGTATGTATATATCGTTTTGTTTCTTTTCTTTTGCAGAGTCTCCAGAAGATATAGCTCCTACAGTGGGTTTTTCGAAAATTGATCTAAAACAGGACAAGTTTGAAGTCACCATATTTGATCTGGGAGGAGGGAAAAGAATCCGAGGTATCTGGAAGAACTATTATGCTGAGTCCTTTGGCGTTATTTTTGTTGTGGACTCCAGTGATGTTGATCGAATAGAAGAAGCCAAAGATATTGTGGCAGAGGTCATAAGACATCCTAAGATTTCAGGGAAACCTGTGCTAGTGTAAGTATCTCCTCTGAACATAGAACAAAATATATTGCATGTAGATCTACTATTTATCTCATCCAATATCAATATATGCATTAATAAAATAGTAAAGCTAATAATCTTATGCAGTGCAACACCATAGGTCTTCTGTTGGTATAAATCGGATCTCCAGTAGCTAAACACTTGGGCCAGAGTATTCTGCTTCTGTGCTCACCAGCCCACAATTTTCTGCCTATTAAATTGAATGGGTGTAAGATGCGCAGAAGTAGAACAGTTCAGGTTTGGATTGTTAAGATCTGCCTGTTGGACTTTACTTTTAAGATTTAAGGACCCATATTAAAGAGAGAACTGCAGAATATCTGGGGTAGCATTGCTGCAGAGAAATTGAACCTTTTACTGTTGTGGTATGCACTAGAAATAATAAGCCTACCCACCTGAACTGATCTCTCTGAAGCAATAGAAATCACCTATGTTGATAGACCATCTCCTTTTTCAGTGGAGCCTTGGATGTATTAACATATTACAAGATTGCAATGTCTGGCCATTCAATCTCGACCTGATGATGAGCTGCTTATGGACAAAGATGCAAACAAAACTGCCCCCCCCCCCCACCAATACTTCAGCTCACAACAGGTATTACATTCTTTCCTTCAAAATAATGATTTTTTTTCCCAGAAAGCAATCACAGAAGTCATTTTTAAGTTGTTACAACACTAGGCATAAGTACAATTTCCTATTAAAGATATGAATTGTAGAGATTCTTATGATCTGGAACAGGATGTATCCTCAATCTGTCAGATAACTGCCCCCCCCCCCCCCCCCCCCAGAGAGACAGCACAGTTCACTCCTGAAAATTTGAAGTTGCTTCGTTCAAATTGCTGGATAACTTGAAGTATTTTAATACAAAAATGGACTGAATTTTCAGGGAGTAGGCTGTACCTCATTGGTCCCATTTGTGGGACCAGCAAGAACCATTTGTTGATGTTTTGCTTGGGTGAACTATCCAGAACCACTGCCAAAAAGTCTGTATAGAATTAATGTAGTTCTGCCATTTATTTGCTGATTGGTCTAGAGCATTTTGGTAGAAGAATAAGTAGGCCACATACTGCTTGGATAATAAGTCTAAATGGGATAGAGGAGCAAGAGGTCTTACGCAAATCACTAAAAGTGGCAATGCAGATTAATAAGGCCATTTTTTAAAAAAGCAAACCAAGCAGTGGGTTCATTTCTAGAGGGATAGAATTGAAAAGCAGAGAAGTTATGTTAAACTTGTATAGAACCTTGGTTAGACCACACTTGGAGTACTGTGAACAGTTCTGGTCTCCATATTATAAAAAGGATATAGAGGCACTGGAGACAGTGCAAAGAAGATTCACAAGAATGATACTACAATTGAGAGGATATACTTATCAGGAAAGGCTGAACAAACTGGGATTCTTTTCTCTAGAAAAAAGACTGAGGGGTGACCTGATAGAGGTCTTGAAGATTATGAAAGGGTTTGATAGGATAGACATAGAGAAAATGTTTCCACTTGTGGGGGAATCCAAAACTAGAGGTCATTAATATAAGATAATCACCAATAAATCCAAAAGGGAATTCAGGAGAAACTTCTTTACCCACGTGCTACCACAAGGAGTAGTTGAGGCAAATAGCATAGATGCATTTAAGGAGAAGCTGGATAACCACATGTTGGAGAAAGGAATAGAAGGATATGCTGATCGGGTTAGATGAAGAGGGGAGGGAGGAGGCTTATGTGGAGCATAAATGCCAGCATAGACCAGTTGGGCCGAATGGCCTATTTCTTTGCTGTAGACTCTGTGTAATTCTATGAATTCCCTTTAGTATCTAAGTCCAGTTCAACTGCCTATGAACGTTTTCATTGACACTAAAGGCCTTTGTCAATAATTTGAAGTGGAACCTAGTGTACTGTATATCACTGAGAAAAATTTGTTCAGATATTATGTAGGAATTGAATCTGTCTTAATGTCATTAGTACCCTTGATGAAATTATTGCTTTGAATCTTGAGGCCAGATGTCCACTGTCATACAAGATACCAGTCAATAGGTGGTGCTACTGTGTGGAAGTATAGTCACAACACAAGCTCAGTTTCTGTAGAGTATCAAGACCACGCAATAGATTTGAAATAGAAAGGAAATGACGGGCCAGATTTGTTGTCAAAATAACAGAGAGGCTAACAGCGCGCGCCGTTATTTATGCGCAAATGGTACAGCAACTTCAGGTGAGGGGCAGATGCACATTTAAACATGAATATCTGAAAGTTGCTGTCCATGTTGTGCTGCTCCACCATTCGCTTTGCGAAAACGGCATCCTGCTGTCTGCCTCACCATTGAACGGCGTGAAGTTGCTGTATTTGCACAGAAAGTTAAGTCTTGTCATTTCAAGTGTAAGTACCCTTTTAACTATGTGATAAGTGTTAATTACTACTCTGGCACTGAAAATGAACTATTACAAGCGTGGAGTCTCTTTCCTTCAGGTATTAATTGTTGTTGATATTGAAAATGTAAAATTCTTTTCAATTTTTTTTTACTTTTCCTTTTCTGTCTCTTTTTTTGCTCAATCTCTTAATCCAATCTTTCTTACCCTCTTTATTTCTCTTTCTGTACCTGATTTGACCTTGAATTCACCCACTCTAATTCACCCTCCTTCTCAGTCCTTCCTCTGTTTATTTCTCAATCCTTAAATCTAATTGGTAAAGGAGATACACAGTTTGTCCTATTGTTCACCAAGGTCCCAGATGCCCTGTTTCCCTCGCTGCGCTGTTATCGGCTTGCACTTTCAGCAACTTGCCAAGCAAAAAATTTAAAAACCTAAAAGTGCAAAAGCAAGTCTAACTAATGGCATTGCCCTGCTACAGCAAAATCTGGCCCATGATTTTTCCAGTTGATGTATTCACGTGGACTAAATTTATGATGGTTGCTGTAAAGTAGAATCCTGGGCCCGAGAGCACTTGGCTCGGACTGCAGCGATTCAAGAAGGCCCACACCACCTTCTCGGGCAATTAGGGAAGGCCAATAAATGCCGGCCTTGCCAAAAATGCCCACATCCCAAGAATGATTTTTTTTTTAAATGACTTCCAGCACACTTACGCCCTTCCCAACCATAACCCTTCCACCTGCTCTCTCCCACATGCTCACCTTAGATTCCACTGGTCCGTTTCCTCTCAGTGCCTGCTCTGCATTTCCTCAGGAAAGTAAAATCAGACGGGGTGTAAAACAGGCGGCTGATCATGTCAATTATATTATAAAACAATACAGTTACTGGTGAAATGTGTGTTCAGTGTCTTGTTTGGGAGCATATTGGTGTGGTGGTAAAGGAAAGCCATCTTTTTCAGATTCTAATTTCTGCCAATCCATATGTGAACAGCAATGTGAAGTCGCAGATTGAAGATATGGAATTTTTGCTTTTATGCAATGATTATGTGTAACAGGATTTGAAGACCAGTTGAAATCAGTTCATTGACATGCCAGCAAAAACCAATTGAAAATAAATATAGTTTTCAACAAACCTTAATTATTTTTCAATCAAATAAATTATTTTTCAGTTTAAAAATGCTATTTGAATATGATTTGAACATTTCAACTAATAAAACTTTATTGGTTCATAAAAAGAAGAGAGAGTGCAGCTAGAAATACAAAATAAATATAAAGGAAGAACTTGCATTTTTTAGTGTCTTTCATAACGCAGGACATTCCACAACGAGGTCAGCAAGGTCCCAAAACCAGAAACATTATGTTGGTTGAGGGATAAATATTGACCAGGACATTAGGAGAGCTTTCCTGCTGTTCAAATAGTGCCAAGGAATCTTTTATGTCCATTTGAGAGGGCTAATGGGGGCCTTGGTTTAACTTCTCATCTGAAAGACAGCACCTCCAGCAGTTCAGAATTCCCTCAGGACTGCGCTGGAGTGTCTGCCTAGATTATGTGCTAAAGTCGCTGGAGTGGAGCTTGTACCCAAGACCTTCTGACTTCGAGGTGAGAATGCTACCGCTGAGCCAAGGCCGATGCCCAGACCCAGACGGAAGCAAGATTTTTTTTACATAATTTGAGTTATCACCTCACTAAAGCAGCTGCTGTTGACAAGAAGCCTGGAGACTGGAAAGAATTTCCTTTGTGTATACTATTATAATTTACAGTGTAACATTTTCTGTCCAGTTTGCATGGTAACAAGATAAATGCATATGAGAGAAGCTGTTTGGATAAGTTTAGTTCATTCATCCAGGGGGAAAAGATTAGTTTCCCATCCCATCATATCATTGTATCCTGAATGAGTCTAAGGTTTTCCACATCCACTACCCTATCTAGAAGACCACTCAAGAGTTGATTGCTCTTTGCATGATGTTCTTTCTGACCTAAGTTTGAAATTGTCCTTTCACCAGTTATAGCTGATGTTCCCTTGTTCTAATGTCTTGGCTTTCCTTTAAGTGATGCTTTGAGTTTACCTTGACTGTACCATTTAGTATCTTGCATACTTCTGTCAGATCCCCTCCCAATCACCCCCTTTCAGAGCTAATGAACCCAGTTTCCCTCGTCATCAATTCTTTGATATCAAGGATCAGACTTGTGACTTTTCTCTCTAATGTCTCAATTGCCTATAAATATCCTTTATGTTTTGTTGACCAAAACTGAACACAATACTGAAGGAACAGCCTGATCAGAGTACTGTACAGTTTTAGCATGACATCCTCTGATTTGTACTTCATTAATCAAACAATATAGTTCAGCGTTGTATTTGCTTTGTTGCTGTTCTATTGTGATTTGACAAGTTAAATATGGAAGCTACTATCTTTCTCCCAGATCCCTTTCAACTTCACCTTTAGCTATTTCACCATGCATAGTACATGCATGATGCCCTTTTTTCTTAAATATTTAGTGCTTTCCATTGGTCTGTATTAAATTTCATTTACCATCATTCTGCCATTTACAGATTTTACCCAACTCCTTTTCTGGCTGCTTCCTGTGACTTGAACATTCAATCAGTTTATCATCTGTGAATTTAACCAATTTACTTCATTATGTATAGATAACAACAGTCTAGTACTATAGATTAGCAAAATAGTGACTGCGCATGACTCAAAATAAAATGAGAAAAGTGCCTAATGTGATTTTGTTATAAAATTGATGTATAATGCTGTAAGCATAGTTTGGTATTGTGTGATTACAATAACAAATTAGGAGTTATATTAATTTCTAATAGGTAGTTACCATGTCATTTTTAAAAAAATCAATTTTCCCATGACACAAAACATATTGCATTGTGGTAAAATCATGATTATAACTACCTCTTCTTCCCTGATTGCTGCCATAAATCTACCACAATAAGGTATGGGTGATGCCAAATTTGTAGAACTCTTTACATTTTGGGTATATGTGGAGCTACAGAATTAATAATACTTGCTCTCTTGCTCTAGCAATCAATAATGAATTGACTAGCATTTAGGGCTAAAAGCCTTGTAAGTTAATATTTCATTTCCACTATCTTAATATACTATCTCTGTGTAGGGAATTTCAAGATAGAAGAGATGAGTGGCAGCTCGCATGACAAAATGGAAATAGTAAAGTGAAGGCTCACACATGAATAATGGCCACTTGGGTAGGTACCAGAGAGTGCCCTGCACCAATGGAACCATACCGCACTGAGGGGAGAGGAGAAATTGGAGAGATTCTTTGTTTGCGGTTTCATCGCAGATTTTCAGGAAACCGGAGTGACTTTGTTTTTATATCTTAAAAAAAATAAAATTGCACTTCATTGGAAGATCATAAAGTACGAATGGAATGTTTTAATTCTATTTGGTATCTTAATACTTCCTCAAATATTACATATAGCTGAAATGCTATGGACTGTTTTTATTTTAACTGCTCTTTATAATCTCTTCTTTCTCCTGATCTTCCTTTACTTGGCTAAATATTGGGCCGGATCTTGCTGGAAAAATAATGGCATGTTAACAACGCATGGCATTATTAATGCCCAAATCAGCCAGTAAATTCAGAGGACTAAGAGATACGCGGTGAGTTGCAAATCTCCAGAAGTTGCTGGTTGATTTATGTCGATCCACTGTTTGCTTTGCACAAACGGCATCTCATCCTTAGCCTCCCCGTTATTTTTAAGAACTTGCTGGATTTGCACATTAATTGCCCATTAAACTCAGGGCTGGAACTTAACAGCGTAAGTACCTTTTTAATAATGTGGTAATTGTTAATGCAATGCCAATCCACCTCTCTTGCCCAGAAAGAACAATTTAAACTGTTCAGTCTCATTCCTGCATGCAGTCAATTGTTGTTAGAGATTTTAAAAATGTCAAATTTTAATTTTTTTTCTTATTTTTCTGTCTTTTTTTCTTTCTTTCCATCCCTTTTATTTCTCTTTCTGTACCCGATTTGACTCTCAATCACCCACTCTAATTCACCACCTTTCTCCGTCATTCCCAGTTCTTTCTCAATTCTTAAATCTTATTGGTTAAGGAGATACACTGTTGGTCCCGTCATTCACTAAAGTCCCAGATGCCATGTTGCACTTGCCAAGCCATTATCCACTCACATTTTCAGCAAGTTTTGCCGCAAAAATGTTTTGAGTTGAAAGGTGCAGAAGAAAGTCTAACTAACAGCGCGCGCTCCAGCAAGATCCGGCCAAATATGTTGTTCAGTCTGTGATTGATGGGCCTGTTGAAATGTCATGACAACAAGAGGAACAATCACATTTCTGCTCTAAATTTAGTATTTGGAACTTTTAAAACCATGGCCTTATAGAGTGAATAACATTTTGCACTATCTGGTACCATATAATATTTAAATTAAAATTGAAGGAAAAGAAAAGCCCTCAGAAACTTTATTTCCTGTACTAATTAATTCCTCACCCAACTTACTCAGAAGATAACTTCATTTTGTCAGGTGTGTGATGTGATGTCCCTCTCTTTTGTGTATGATACGTACACCAATAATATAATGTGGCCAATACAGGGCATAATATTAAAAACTAAATGTTCACCGTTGGTGATTTCAGAGTTACCTAAAGTTTGAAGTATGATTTTATCTGACAAATAAATAAAGTGACAAACAGAGATGGGTCAGGTTAACAGTGACTTTTTTTTAGGCCTCACCAAAAACCAGAAAGAGCTGTGTAGTTCCTTACACTTGCCTGTCTAAACTGGACAGATTACTAACTATTCAGGTTTGATCATTATTTTTTATTATTAATTGAGTTAACTCATTAATTTGTCTTTATTCCCTGGTTGCTAGCATGTAGCTATATTTTTTTTTCCCCTCCTAAATCTGCAAAAATGCATGCTCTAGATTAATTTGTTTCTCAGAGCAACAGTTTTTCTACTGCAGCCACAGCATTCTATAACTAAATGTGTTTGTAGGTGAATCTTAATTTCGTAGTAATAAATTGCTGGCAGTTATTACTGGAAATGACAGAGTGTTCCTGTGTATAATGTCTAGATGTTATAATATATTAATTCCAACAAGGGAAACACCAACAGCACAACTTTCTGCACAGATTTTTCTTTGTGTACTTTACTGCCAGTTTGATTTCGTCCCTGCCCTTTTCTGTGTATTCTTTTGCGTTCAGCACTGCCCTTTCAATGTTATTCAGAAAGTCCCCTTGTTCCTGCAGCAAAAGTGAAACCTGCAGGAAGAGGTCTTGCAACTCTTTGATCTGATTCTCAAGGCTGATCAGTTCCTTGTGGCGGTGTTCAATTTCTGACAGATGTCCTTTAGTAATTTTGACGTCACTGAGGAAATTCTCATTGAAAACATACCATTTGTCATGTTCAACCATGTTGTTCAGCTCCTCCTCTGATACTTCTTTTCCAACAACTTCAAGCTGACGCTGAATGAATTTCTTACAGTTTTCTTGCTTTTTAGTTAGAACAGTATTAAATTCTGACATGGCTACCTGATATTGCTTAAACAGCATTGAATATTGTGTTCTCTTAATTCTTGAAATAATTGCATCCACTCCAACATCTGCTTCTGACTGTTTTATGTCCTTTGAAAAGGTATCTAAGTGCTTGTGGATGGACTCAGCTCGGACTTTGAGGTCTTTAATGAGGTTGGAATTGTCCTTTTTTATAATGCTGAACCGACGGGTGGAGGGCATGATGGTGGTGCTTTGTTGACTTAGTTTCTTGATATCACTGTTTAGTTCATTGATTTCATCTTGAATTCGCTGTGCACCCAATAAGAAATTCTCCATGACTGGTTCCTTTTCAAAAATGATGGCCTGCTGTTTAAAGACTATACTATCTTCTGTTTGCTTGCTTGCTTGACCTTCATTGGCTTTCTTAATAAGTTCTGCCTCCTTTGCCCGTTGTCTAAGCTCCTGAAGGCGGTCCCTCATTTTGGCTACCTATGGTCTGTTGCAGTAGGTTCATCTTCCATTAGCACCATTGCTTTCCCTGCAGATTCCTGGATGTTGTATTTTTGCAGGCATCTTTTACTCTATGTAAAAAAAAAATTGGAATTTTCAGAAGTTATAATGCAAACCATTTGAATAGTTTTTTTTTACAGCTTTCTTACAATCCCATTACTTTCCTTCAGAATTTAGCGTATTATGTTTTATGTTAAAAGTTGCAGTATTCTTTTCTTGGCCCTTTCCTGGGAATACGGCACTGCAATGTATATTGAAATCGAACAATTTTCCCCCATTTTGGAAAGAAACAAAAGAGCACCTGCCTAGCCCTGTTTAAAATTTTGACAATTGTTCTTCATCTTTGTTTTCAGAAAAGGGTATTTGACTTATAGGTTATATCCCTTTTTATAATCCTTGCCGAATCAATTCACATTTTTTCACCCTTCAGATTCAATTGTATGTCTATTTTAGTTTCGTTTTATCACATCTAAATTTATTGAACATTGCAACTGGTAAATGAACACTATTCAGTGCGAACAGTATATTTACAGTAATTCCAAAGTTTACTATTCTCCTCAATGTCAAAACAACCAAAAACCTCCTTCTGTATTAGCCCACAATATCAAATTGATCCTTAAAACATGATCGCTCACTTTTTACGTGGTGAAATGCTACCATGAAGCCTCCTGATTAACTTCATAAGCCCGAGACCTCAAACTAACTGGTGAGCTAGATGAAGGTTGCCAAATATAAATCCACAACTATTGGTACCTGGCTATCTGTCAATTGGACTACAAGGAGTTCTAGCTATGATTCTTTGTAGTCCAATGAATCCTCTCAAATCTGACTCCAGTTTTCAACTCCAACACAGCTGTCGATCAGACTTATCACTTTAAAAAGATGTGGGCTGCGATAAAGGAAAAGAGTCGAAGATATAAAGAATACATTAACTGATGTAATACAAGATTCAGATTTCTTGTAGAACGAAGAAAGAAAGACTTGCATTTATATAGCGCCTCTCACATCCTCAGGATGTCCCAAAGTGCTTAACAGCCAATGAAGTACTTTTTAAAAGTGTAATCACTGTTGTAATGTAGGAAACGCGGCAGCCAATTTGTGCACTGCAAGATCCCACAAACAGCAATGTGATAATGACCAGATAATCTATTTTGAGGTATTGGTTGAGGGATAAATATTGACCAGGACAATAGGGTAAACTCCCCTGCCCTTCTTCGAAATAGTGCCAAGGGATCTTTTATGTCCACCTCAGAGGGCAAACCGGGCCTCAGTTTAACATCTCATCCGAAAGATGGCACCTCCAACAGTGCAGCACTCCCTCAGTACCACGCTGAAGGAGTTATGGGCTTAAGAGATGTGTTACCATGCTACACAAAGATCTGAAAATTAGGGAGCAGTACAGCCTTGAGGTTATATGTGCAATGAAAAACAAATGCTTTGGTCATTGTTCTTTGATTTTGATGTGGAGATGCCGGTGATGGACTGGGGTTGACAATTATAAACAATTTTACAACACCAAGTTATAGTCCAGCAATTTTATTTTAAATTCACAAGCTTTCGGAGGCTTCCTCCTTCGTCAGGTGAACGATGTGAAAAATGATTTGCAATTTATCCCTCAACCAATACCTCAAAATAGATTATCTGGTCATTATCACATTGCTGTTTGTGGGATCTTGCAGTGCACAAATTGGCTGCCGCGTTTCCTACATTACAACAGTGATTACACTTTAAAAAAGTACTTCATTGGCTGTTAAGCACTTTGGGACATCCTGAGGATGTGAGAGGCGCTATATAAATGCAAGTCTTTGGTCATTGTTCTTTGATTTTGGTAGAATATGTGCCTGATTGGCTGGTTGAAAGATATGGTCAGTGTTTTCAGAAGAGAAGAAAAGTGGATAATATTCAGAAATGTAGGTGTTCTGAAAAATGCTCCTTGTTCCCATTTAATGTATATTGCACATCAGCACAATAGATAATGAATTCCATTCCATTCTTAGTTGTTCTCTGTCTCACCGCGCCAAGAGTAGAGTAACACTATTGTGTTTTCACTCTTAAAATACCGTGAATACCAAGCATTCGTTCTCTAAAGTTATAGGTGGTGAGTTTCCACGGGGATCCTCCCGCACTCTCTACGCTGTTTTTATGGGGTTTCTGCGGCTCTTCCGCCAAAATTACAGCAGAAAGGAACAGGAGTAGGCCATTCAGTCCCTCGAACCTGTTCCATAAGCACATAAGATTTAGGAGCAGGAGTAGGCCATACAGCCCTTTGAGCCTGCTCCGCCATTCAATAAGATCATGGCTGATCTTTGACCTCAACTCCACTTTCCTGCCCGATCCCCATATCCCTTGATTCCCTGAGAGTCCAAAAATCTATCCATCTCAGTCTTGAATGTACTCAACAACTTAGCATCCACAGCCCTTTTGGGGTAGGAAATTCCAAAGATTCACAACCAACCGAGTGAAGAAATTCCTCCTCATCTCGGTCTTAAACGGCTGGTCCCTTATCCTGAGACTATGCCTCCTAGTTCTAGACTCGCCAGCCAGGGGAAACATTAACTTAGCATCCACCCTGTCAAGCCCACTCAGAACCTTATATGGTTCAATGTTCCAGCATTCAGTTAGATCATGGCTGATCTATATTTTCACTCCATTTACCCGCTTTTGTTCTGTAACTCTTAATACCCAAAAACCTACCAATCTCTGTTTTGAAATTTTCAATTGGGCTAGCCTCAACAGCTTTTTGGGGGAGAGAATTTCAGATCTCCACTGTCCTTTGTGTGAAGAAGTGCCTCCTGACATCACCCCTGAACTGTCTAGCTCTAATTTTAAAGTTATGCCCCCTTGTTATGAATTCCCCCACTAGAGGAAATAGTTTCTCTCTATCTACCCTATCAAATCTGTTAATCACCTTAAACACTTCAATTAGATCATCCCAAAACCTTCTATACTCAAGGGAATACAAGCTTAGTCTATGCACCCTGTCCTCCTAATTTAACCCGTTTAGCCCTGTTATCATTCTGATGAATTAACGCTGCACCCCCTCCAAGGCCAATATATCCTTCATGAGGTGTGGTGCCCAGAAGGGGAGAACCCCCGCAAAATTTTACCCCTACAGTTTCTGAATGACAGAAAACTTGACTAATTATGTTTTATTTTTTGTATTTTTCCAACAGAATAGGGAAGGATTGGTTGGTGCAGTGGGTTAGCACACTGCTGTTTCAGTCCTAAGCCCTGGTTTTGAATCCAGCCCAGACTTGTGGAATGAAAATCTTTCCCTTCTGCTTTTTGTAAGGATTCTACTAAGAAAACATTGTGAACACTCAAAACTAGTTCTTAGTGAGGGGAAAAAACAGAACATGTTGGGAGCACATGGTAGGTCATTAGCATCTGTGAAGCGAATAGATGAGTTTAACATTTCAGGTGAAGACTCTTTGTCAGAACAAATCTTAGTGAGTGTCATTCCACAGCACAATTTGGCAATAATTGGCATTAAATTACAAGTCTAGCACAAACAAGGATGGCCATTGTAGGAAATAGAATAATTTTCACCATGAAGTACGGATCCCTTTTGAGGTTTGGGCTAATGTACATTATTGGGTCCTAGTAGAGGGAATTTTATTCTGCAGTTGGCCATGCTGTACTTGATCTAGAAATGTTGATTCCCTGACTTCAAAAAAAGTGGAGCAAAAATTGTGAAGGGGAGAAAGACAAATGAAAATAGGTATCAGTGCTGCTCTGGAGCAAGTTCCTTGAGTGATCATTCTGAGTCTTAACGCGGCTTACCCACAAAGTTAAGTCCAGCTAGATTGTCATATTTGGTCAGGAAAAGGGAATGGTGAAGAACACGCCTTAAGCTTAACAACATTGGTTCCACCAAGGGAACAGACCTAGTCCGTTGGTCATCGGATGGCCATGGCACTAAAGCCATAAATACCTAAATTTATTGTCGGTGATTTTTTTTTTAAAAAAAGGTCATAGCAAAAAACTTGCAACTGATCGTGGGTGGATTATAGCTTGCAGAGGTTCCGAATTGGATTGTTAGTCAATTTCACGTGTTACTAATACATTTTTCGAAGGCTGCAGTAATCAGCACCAACATGGACCTTTTGTATCCAGTTGCAACCCCATCTGCTGGTACCACAAATCAAGTTTTTCTAGGTTGCAAGAAATTATTCTGGTCTTGATGTGTAAAAGAGACCAAGGTAGAAGGATTTACTTAGTACCAAGGAGATCTAGAAAGGAACATCCTATGAGTTTGGCACTACAATTGGACCAACCTCAAGTGTTATAGCCAAGAAGGTCTGCTCTTACTGTATATAAATAGAGCTGTTTACCACAAACCATAGCCATGCTTTTCAGAGTGGGGATGAGGCTTTCACAGCCAAACAATGAAGTCTTGAAAAACCACAAAGGGATCAAGTTGGGAAGGTTAACTTTTTGTAGGTAAGCCTCTGTGTCAAATGGCATGACCGAACCCTGCCGTATGTGTTGTGACCATGCGATCTACTTCCTTGAGGCACACTAGAATTAATTAAAGCAGCCTGGATCTGCCTAACAGACTGAAGGTGAAGCTTTACTGCTGAACATCAGGATCCTGAAGACAACAAAGGGCCAAGACAGGAGGAATATCTTAGCGCAGAGAAGATCTAAAGGGCATCCTCCATGTTTGATGCTGCAACCAAACCAGCCCTAACAGCTATAGCCAGGGAGGTGTGTCCTTGCTAAAAATAATAGAGCGACTTACTACCAGCCTGTGCCTTGTCTGACAGGCGGGTTGGGGATTTCACAGCCGAACATCAGGATCTTGAAAAACTGCAACAAGATTAAGATGGGAAGGCCTAATAATCCACAGAACCAGATCCTGCCTTTGGAACGGGGTACAGCTTCTGTTTTGCTCAATTTGCCATCATCTACATAATTCACATTGCCTGCTGAGCACCATGTGAAAGATGGGCTAGCACTATGCTTTGAAACTGCAAGAGACTCATAGTTACTCCAACTATGCAGTTACTGAGCCAAATAGTCTGGAGTGCAAGATCTTTATAATGGTGGATCAGGAAATTGTGCATCACAGTATCTTGTAACATGAAAAATCAAGCTAAGCTTTGGAAAGCATCCATATTGTAATATATCTGAGCCAATCTGAAGAATTGTGCTTCTAGGTGTAAGAGGGGAAACCTTGGCTATTTTTTTAATTCCCCTTAATACAGCTCAAATAATCAGTTTTTGGTCACAGTAGTTATGAAGTTTATTTTGCAAGTATAAAGTTAATGTACACAATTTTTGCATCAGAAAGTGTGATTCTACATGTGTCTGGAATATTTAGTGCATTCTTGTTCACTATAGTCTGTGTGTGTATGTTTTACAATTTATATATCAGAGAAGTTAGCAATACTGGGCAAGGCATTTTGTCTTTTTAAAAAAAAAAATCCTAATTATTAACTCTAAGGGTGCAGATACGTAGATCTTGAAAGGTGAGAGGTAGAAAAAGCTGTGTTTAATTTTAAAAATGGCAAATGAAAATCTTTGGTTTTATACATAGGAACGTTGAATACAACAGTATGGTGTTGGTAAATTTGTACAAGACATTGGTTAGGCTACAGGTGGAGTATTGTGTGTAGTTCAGTGAAGAATCACTAGTACATACCGGAGGTGAGTGGTTATAGTTATGTGGGCTCAAAAAAATATTGCATCTTTTTTCACTTGAACAGAGAAGATTGGGAGGTGGGATCTAATAAAGGTTTACAATACTGATGAAATGTTTTGAGAGGTTAAATAGTGAAAGATTGTTTGCACAGGTTGGAAAATCGGTAACAAGGGCATGAACTCAGGATTATCACTGGAAGAATGAAGAGGGAAGTTAGAAAATGTTTTCCACACAAAAGGTTATTAGAATGTGGAATGCTTTTCCACAAGTGGCTATTGAGGCAGAGGCAATAACCTCATTTAAAAGGGAAGTGAATAAGTGTTTGAAAAGAAGGATATAAAAAGATACTAATAAAGGGCATGGAAATGGAATTAGAGTAGATAGCTCCAGTTGGCACAGGTATGATGGGCTGAATGGCCACCCCTACGCCCCCTCATTACCACATGTTCGCATAAAAAACAGAAACTCATTATCAGTAATGCAAGTGATTCATGACAGTGTGACATCCTATGACAAGTGTTTGGCAATCGCCCTGTACAGTGTGACTTATTCCCTCCCCTTCCCCTCAGTAGTCCAAGTTTCTGAAAAAGTCTTAGTCAATAAAATTGCTATTTTGTTCTCTTTCCCAGTATCAATCTCTACATTCTCGCTGATGTACATAGAGCAGGAGTAGGCCATTCAGCCCCTCGAGCCTATTCAGCAGAGAGCCATTCCTGATAGTGTTTGCTGCACTGCAATAAAATGGTAATGGTCCACAAATTATACTCCGATCATGCATGTGACAGACATGTATAGTTTTAAACTATAGCAGAGACAACTATTAAATCAAATTATGCAAGCTACAGGTTTCCCCTCACAGTAAGGAATGCTGCATATCCTTGGTAAAACATTGGAACTGCACCAGGAATTAGTCTGCATCCATATTAATTCAATAATATTCTATTGTACTCATTTTTTTGATTTGCCCCTATATTGCTTTGTGATGCTTAGCTATTTTGACTTGTGCTTTGACCTGAAAACATGACGCATGGTTCTGAAACAGTTTACGTCACTAAGTTTGTCAAAGGCCATGACAAGCATACATACAAATGATGTAATTTCAAGAAACTGTCATAAATGTGAGAAAATCAAAACAGGCATTTGAAATCATTTGTGTAATATTAGTTTGGAAATTCCCTTGAGTGCAAACTTCTCAGCCAACCTGGCAATAACTGATGAGCTTGCCTGGGTGCAGACAAGAGAAAAATGGAAAAGGGCCAACATAAATTTTCTCCACAAGACCTCAACTCAAAGCCTGAGGCTGGCTTTTTGGGGAAAGAAGTGAAACATAGAAAATAGGAGCAGGACATTTAGGACTGAGATGAGGAGAAATTTCTTCACTCAGAGGGTGGTGAACCTGTGGAATTCTCTACCACAGAATGCTATGGAGGCCAAATCACTGAATATATTTAAGAAGGAGCTAGATAGATTTCTAGACACAAAAGGCATCAAGAGGTATGGGGAGAGAGCGGGACTATGGTATTGAGATAGAGGATCAGCCATGATCATATTGAATGGCAGAGCAGGCTCGGAGGGCTGAATGATCTACTCCTGCTCCTATTTTCTATGTTTCTATGACCCTAGTTTTGAATTGGACTACTTCAGTTTCTATCTTAATGAATAATTCTATCACGTTATGGTCACTTTTCCCTAAAGGACCCCGTATAACAAGATTATTAATTAACCCCTTCTCATTGCACAATATCCAATCTACGATAGCCTGTTCCCTAGTTGGCTCCTCAATGTACTGGTCTAAAAAACCATCTCGTACACACTCCAGGGATTCATCCTCCACGGTATTATTGCTAATTTGGTTTGGCCAGTCTATATGTAAATTAAAGTCATCCATGATTACTGTAGTACCCTTGTTACATGCATTTGAAATTTGATTCCATCCTCTACATTATCACTACTGTTTGGAGGCCTATAGACAACTCCCATCAGTGTTTTCTGCCCCTTGGTGCTTCTTAACTCCACCCAGACTGATTCTACATCTTGATTTTCTGAGCCAATATCCTTTCTCACTATTGCTCTGATTTCATCCTTTACTAACAACGCCACTCCACCTCCTTTTCCTTTTTGCCTGTCCTTCCTAAATATTGAATACCCTTGGATATTCAGCTCCCAACCTTGATCACCCTGCAGCCATGTCTCCATAATCGTAATTATATCATATCAGTTTACATCTATTTGTGCTGTTAATTCATTTACCTTATTACAAATGCTTCGTGCATTCAGAGACAGTGCCTTTAGATTTGTCTTTTTAACATTTTTAGACATCTTAACATTTTTTTGTACTATGGCCCTATTTGTCTTATTACCATTTTTTCGTACCCGGACCCTATTTGTTAGTGCACTCATTTGTTTGTATGCCCTGTCCCTTCCTAACACAATCTGGTTATCCTTACCCTAATCACTTTCCTGCACTGCCTCCTTGTCTTTTCTCTTTAGCATTCTAGATTTCTCTCCACCGGGACCCTCCCCACACACACACACTTATTTAGTTTAATGCCCTATCTACCTCCCTAGTTATTCGATTTGCGAGAACTCTTGTGCCAGCATGGTTCAGGTGTAGTCCGTCCCAACGGGCCAGCTCTCTCCCCAGTACTGGTGCCAGTGCCCCACGAAACCCACACCAATCTTTGAGCCATGCATTCATCTCCCTGATCCTATTGACCCTATGCCAATTTGCTCGTGGTTCAGTTAATAATCCAGAGATTATTACCTTTGTGGTTCTGCTTTTTAATTTAGTCCCTGCTAAAGTTATGCTGCAGCTATACAAAACCCTGGTTAGACCGCACCTGGAGTACTGTGAGCAGTTCTGGGTGCTGCACCTTCGGAAGGACATATTAGCCTTGGAGGGAGTGCAGCGTAGGTTTACTAGAATGATACCCGGACTTCAAGGGTTAAGTTACGAGGAGAGATTACACAAATTGGGGTTGTATTCTCTAGAGTTTAGAAGGTTAAGGGGTGATCTGATCGAAGTTTATAAGATATTAAGGGGAACAGATAGGGTGGTTAGAGAGTGATGTACTTAAGTCTGAAGCTAGAGTCTTAAACTTAAACAAAGCCAATTACATAGGTATGAGGGGTGAGTTGGCTATGGTTGATTGAGAAATTAGATTATAAGATATGACAGCAGATAAACAATGGCAAACATTTGAAGAAATATTTCATAATTCTCAATGAATATACATTTCACCGAGGAATAAAAATTCCATGGGAAATGTGATCCATCCGTGGCTAACAAAAACAGATAAGATTAAACTTTTAGTTAAGGCTAAAAAATATTAGATTAAAAGAAGAGGCTTATAATGTTGCCAAGAAGAGTAGTAAGCATGAGAAGTGGGAGTGTTTTAGAAACCAGCAAAGGATGAGCAGAAAATTGATAGAGGGAGAAATTAGAATATGAGAGTAAACTAGCAAGAAATGTAAAAGCTCTGACAATCTGTTTCTATAAGTATGTAAAAAGGAAGAGAGTAGTGAAAGTAAACATGGGCCCCTTAGAGGCTGAGACAGGAGAAATTATAATGGGGAATAAGGAAACGGCAGAGACGCTAAACAAATATTTTGTATCTGTCTTCACAGTAGAAGATACAAAAAGCATACCAGAAATGTGAGGAACTTAAAGTAGTTAATATTAGTAAAGAAAAAGTACTGGAGAAATTAATGGGACTAAAAGCCAACAAATCCCCTGGACCAGATGGTCTACATCCTAGGGTTCTAAAAGAGGTGGCTGCAGAGATAGTGAATGCATTTGTTGTGATCTTCCAAAATTCCCTAGATTCTAGAACGATCCCTGTGGATTGAAAGGTAGCAATGTATCCCCGCTATTCAAGAAAAGAGGGAAGAGAGAAAACATGGAACCACAGGCCAGTTAGTCTGACATCAGTAGTCAGGAAAATGCTGGAATCTTTTTTTATTTGTTCATGGGATGTGGGCATCACTGGCAAAGCCAGCATTTATTGCCCATCCCTAATTGCCCTTGAGAAGGTGGTGGTGAGCCGCCTTCTTGAACCGCTGCAGTCCGTGTGGTGAAGGTTCTCCCACAGTGCTTATTATTAAGGACGTGGTAATGGGGCACTTAGGAAATCATATTATGATTAGGCAGAGTCAACATGGTTTTATGAAAGGCAAATTGTGTTTGACAAATCTACTGGAGTTCTTTGAGGATGTAACTAGCAAGGTGGATAAAGGGGAACCGGTGAATGTAATGTATTTGGATTTTCAAAAGGCATTCGATAAGGTGCCACATAAAAGGTTGTTACACAAGATAAGGTCTCATGGGGTTGGGGGTAATATATTAGCATGGATAGAGGATTGGTTACTGGACAGAAAACAGAGAGTAGGAATAAATGGGTCATTCTGAGGTTGGTAGGCTGTAACTAGTGGGGTGCCACAAGGATCAGTGCTTGGGCCTCAGCTATTTACAATCTATTTTAATGACTTAGATGAAGGGACTGATTGTAATGTATCCAAGTTTGCTAACAGTACACAGCTAGGTGGGAAAGTAAGCTGTGAGGAGGGCACAAAGAGTCTGCAAAGTGATATGGACAGGTTAAGTGGGTGGGCAAGAGGTGGCAGATGGGAGTATATTGTGGGGAAATGTGAGGTTATTCAATTTGGAAGGAAGAATAGAAAAACAGAGTATTTTTTTAAATGGTGACAAACTATTAAATGTTGGTGTTCAGAGGGATTTGGGTCTCCTTGTACATGAAGCACAGAAAGTTAACATGCAGGCAATTAGGAAGGCAAATTGTATGTTGGCCTTTATTGCAAGGGGGTTGGAGTACAAGAGTAAGGAAGTCTTGCTGCAATTGTACAGGGCTTTGGTGAGACCACACCTGGAATACTGTGTACAGTTTTGGCCTCCTTACCTAAGGAAGGATATACTTGACGTAGAGGCGGTGCAACGAAGGTTTACTAGATTGATTCCTGGAATGAGAGGGTTGTCCTATGAGGCGAGGTTGAGTAGAATGGGCCTATACTCTCTGGAGTTTAGAAGAATGAGAGGTGATCTAATTGAAACATATAAGATTCTGAGAGGGCTTGACAGGGTAGATGCTGAGAGGCTGTTTCCCCTGGCTGGAGAGTCTCGAACTAAGGGGCATAGTTTCAGGATAATTGGTCGGACATTTAGGACTAAGCTGAGGAGAAATTTCTTTACTCAAAGGAATGTGAATCTTTGGAATTCTTTACCCCGGAGGACTGTGGATGTTCAGTCGTTGAGTGTATTCAAGAATGAGATCAATAGATTTTTGGGCTCTAAGGGTATGGGGATCGGACGGAAAAGTGAAGTTGAGATAGAAGATCTGTCATGATCTTACTGAATGATGGAGCAGGCTCGAGGGTCGTATGGCCTACTCCTGCTCCTATTTCTTATGTCCTTATGTAAAGTTTAAGTGCTACATTATCCAATCTGTACTCTACTGTTTTCACTAATATCAGTTTGGCTTATTTGGTAGCATTCTGAGTCAGAAGTTTGTGGGTTCCAGCCTACTGTAGATCTTGAGTGTACAATTTACACTGACCCTTCATTGTAGCACTGAGGGAATGCTGCTTGTTTGAGGTGCCATTCTTTAGATGAAATATTTAAACCAAGGTCCCATCTGCCTGCTCAGAGGTTCAGGTGGATCTAGAAGATCCCATAGCACTATTCAGAGAAGAGTTGGGAGTTCCCCCAGCGTCTAATTTCTTTAGCACTTTTCAGGTTGCCTCCTCTGATTAAACAGCTCTTCCTAGTTTGATATCTTCAAATTTTACCAATTTACATTGAAAGTGAGAGTGACATTAACAGGTAATCTGCTCTTATACGTCTATCAGTTCATTTGGCTAGGGAATAGTGTGTGGTACAAGGAGTTAGATTAAAAAGGTGAAAATCTGAAAGGCAGAAACATTTCTGTATTTTACAAAACCTATTCAGCCATTCAACCGAAATGTTGAAGTGCCATACTATACTTCGGAATCTAGGTGAATAACAGATGGCATGTGTGTGTTCCCTCATGTACTGTTTTGATTTTATGGGGCATAATCAGACAAAAGAGTCTGATATGGTCTATTGAGAAGTTCCATGAGCAGTTAGTTTCATGCACTTTCTAGAGGAGAAATCAGTCTAGGGTAAATATTAAATTTAATGTTGAATTTATCAGACTGATGGGGTAGCTCTGACATACTGTAAGGTAAGTGAGGCAGTACCACTGGTGCTTTTGGCACAAAAAAACCCATGTGGCCCCCGTAGCAACAGAACTATTGCTTCGGGGGACAAAGGGTTCTCTGTGGTGAAAGCACCAATAGTTACTGCCTTTTGACAAGTCCAAAACTGGACTGAGGCAGGGCTTCAGAATGAAAGTGGGGGATAGCTGAGGCGTGGAATGTAAGAGCAGGGACGTTATGCTAGAACTGCATAAAACATTGGTTAGGCCACAGCTTGAGTACTGCGTACATTTCTGGTCACCACATCACAGGAAAGATGTGATTGTACTAGAGAGGGTACAGAGGAGATTTACAAGGATGTTGCCAGGGCTAGAGAATTTTAGCTATGAGAAAAGGTTGGATAGGCTGGGGGTTTTTTTTGAACAAAGGAGGCTGAGAGAAGATTTAATTGAGGTGTATAAAATTATGAGGGGCCTAGATAGCGTGGATAGGGAGGACCTATTTCCCTTAGCAGAGGGGGTCAGTGACCAGGGGGCATAGATTTAAAGTAATTTGTAGAAGAGTTAGAGAGGAGCTGAGGAGAAATTTTTTCACCCAGAGGGTGGTGGGGGTCTGGAACTCATTGCCTGAAAGAGTGGTAGAGACAGAAACCCTCAACTCATTTTAAAAAGTGCTTGGATGTGCACTTGAAGTGCCGAAACCTAAAGGGCAAGGGACCAAGTACTGGAAAGTGGGATTAAGCTGGATAGTTCTTTTTCGGCCGGCATGGGCACGATGGGCCGAACGGCTTCCTTCTATGCTGTAACTTTCTATGATTTATATATTTTCTGAAATCATGATGTCAAAATGTCTTGGAGAGAGATCATTCCTTCATATAATTACTTATCCCCCAGGCCAGTGTATGTTAATACATGCCTCTCATGGATACCAAATGTAGAATAATTTAAACATTTTGACTGTACTTTTTCTTTTGATGTTGTTTCATATCATGTTAATTATGGACAGCCCATCCTGAAACTGGACTGCCCAAATCAAAACCTGACTGGTGTCCAGTTTAGTTGTTGCAGAAACAAAACTGCTGCAATTTTTACATTTCTGGCCTTTACGAAAGCCCACCAGGAAGGTACAGCAGCACAAAATGAAACCTGTTTTTGCTGTAAATGGCTCAAATTCCACAGGAGTGAGAATATAGCATTGCAAAGATGCAGTTCCAAACCTGAGAACCATAGAAATTTACAACACAGAAGGCGGCCGTTCGACCCATCACGTCTGCACTGGCTCTTTGCAACAGCTATTCAAAACTAATCCCACCACCCTGCCTTCTCACTATATTGTATCTTCCTCTGCTTCAAATGTTTATTTGCTCTTCCCTTGAAAGGGCATGTTACGGTCTCTGCTTCAACTATTCCCGTGGCAAAACAATCCAATGCTCTGACAACTTTGAGTAAAGACATTTCTCCCAACCTGTCTCCTCACTCACAATTTTAAATTGATGACCTCTTGTTACTAACTCCTCAAACATGGAAGTAGTCATTCCTTATCAAAAACTTCAATAATTTTCAAATCCTTTATTAAGTTTCCTCTTAGCCTTTTCTGCTAATAGTGGAAATAGTCCCTGTATCTCAAGTCTCCCTCATTTCTTAATCCTGTATCATCCTGGTGAATACTTCCCGTGGCTTTAATGTTCTTTTCTATAATAGGGTGCCCAAAACTGCACACAGTACTCTAGTTGGGGGCCTACCCAATGGCTTGTAAACATTTATCATAACCTAATTTGTATGCTGTGCCCCTATATTCTAGTAAGTGTTGCATTTTGTTCCAAGATTGCATTTTGTGTAAATTGCATTATGAGCAATAAAGACAACAGCTCAGCAAATATGTTATTGAGCAACAGTAGTGGCCCTAGCATTAATCCCTGTGGCAATCAGCTAGTGACCATTTGAGCTTCATTCACTTTGCTCTCTTTTTGGTTTGGACAATTTTAAGCTGCTTCAGAAGCTTGTTTTTTTTTTATTCCTTGTCCTCCTATCTTGTGGACTAATCACTTGTTCGGCATGATATTAATAAACCTTGTTAAAATGAAAATATATCATATCCACAGAATTTGCATTGTCAACAAGGTTTGAAATTACCTCAGAGTTCCAGTAAATTTGTTAGGCAAGACCTCTCTCCCACAAATTTATGCTAACCCCCTTTTACCATTACTATCTAGTTATCCCCTCTTTTTAGATTCCTTCTAATACTTTACCCATAACAGATGTTAGACTCACTAGCCTATAGTTTCTTGGATTGTCCCTATGCTTTTTAAAGATCGGTGTTATGTTAGCTACTTTCCAATTCTCGGGTATTGCCATTTCTAATGATTCCCTAAAGATAGTGGCAAGGATGTGACCGATCTTTGCTAGCCACTTCCTAGCGCACCCTTGCATGTAGTTCATCGAAGTCTGGTGCCTTGTGTTCCTTAACTTTCCTTAAGTTATCAGTGACCACCTTATCTCAAATTTCTATACCTTTTAGTAGTTTCTGTCTTCTACCTTTCTCCTCCTCCCCATAGCAGAAATGTAACTTCTGTGCTGGGGAGACCGCCATGGTCTGTTACATGAAAACAGAAAAGAGTAATTAATTGAATACATTTGCTATCCCTGTTCATATTACCTGCTATCCTAACCTAATTTTCTATTTAGCTCCCCTGACTAGTTTCTTAACCTCCTTTGCCTTGTTTTTATATTTGTCTCAATCAAACTGTGCTGCCCATAGCTTTATACAATCTCTTTTTACCCTTATTCCCACAGTGTTCTTTTCCATCTATTATCCTTCTTTCCTAGAGGTATGTACTTATTTTGCATTCTGTATAGTATTTCTAAACATTAATCACTTTTTTTGCCATGCTTTTCATCTGTAACAACGTTGCCCAGATTCCTTTGCTCCCTTCAAAATCTGCTTTTCTAAAGCTGAATGTTTCTATTGTTCTTATTCTCTTTTCTACCATAAACCTTATGTTAAATTCCACCATATTGTGGTAACTGTTACCAAGATGTTCTCTCACTCTAACCTGCTATACCATCTCCTGGTTATAAGTTTTGTTATAACAAAAACTTGCAATTATACAGCACCTTTCACGTAGTGAAACGTCCCAAGGCACTTCACAGGAGCGTAATCAGATAAAAATTGACACTGAGCCAAAGAAGAAGATATAAGGACAGGTGACTAAAAACTTGATCACAGAGGTAGGTGTTAAGGAGCGTCTTATAGGAAAAGATAGAAGTAGAGAGGTGGTGAGGTTTAGGGAGGGAATTCTGGAGCTTAAGGCCTAGATGGTTGAAGGCATGGTCGCCAATTATGGGGTGAAGGAAGTGGGACAAGAGGCCAGATTCCTGGAGGTTGTAGGGCTGGAGGAGGTTAGAGAGATAGGGAGGGGAGAGTCTAATAGAGCCTCTACTCGCATTGGTTCCTTGACCAATTGTTCCATGCAACAATTCAGTATTATGTCTAGGATATTGTTATCATGCATTCATTCCTAATGTGCCCTTTCCCAATCTATCCCTGGTAAACTGAAGTCACCCATAACAATTGTGTCTGTTTCTGTGCACACTTCCGGGTTCATAATTCAGTAGAGAACAAAGCTGAAAACAAAAAGCATAGGGAAGAATTGAAAAAAGCAGAGTATATGAGAATAGATTAGCGAGTAATATAAAAGGGAACTCAAAAGTCTTTTATAAACATATAAATAGTAAAAGGGTAGTCAAAGGAAGAGTGGGGCCAATTAGGGACCAAAAAGGAGATATTGTGGAGGCCAATGGAACATAGGAACAGGAGTAGGCCATTCAGCCTCTCGAGCCTGTTCCGCCATTCATTGAGATTATGGCTGATCTGTATCCTAACCCCATCCACCTGCTTTGGCTCCATATCCCTTAATACTCTTGGCTAACAGAAATCTATCGAACTCAGATTTAAAATCATTAATAAGCACGTACTCCTTTTTGTGGGAGAGTGTTCCACACTTCCACCACCCTTTGCGTGAAGCTGTGTTTCCTAATTTCTCTCCTGAATGGCCTGGCTCTGATTTTAAGGTTATGTTCCCTTATGCTAGCGGAAAAAGCTTCTCTCTATCTACCCTATCAATTCCTTCAAAATCTCTCTCTCAGCTTTCTTAAGTAATGGAGTTATATAGTATCATAGTAGGTATAGCGCAGGAGGAGGCCACTCAGCCCATCATATTTGCAATTTTCCAATCTAAAGGAACAATTCCTGTATCGAGAGATCTTTGGAAGATTATAGCTAAAGTAACTGCAATTTCCTCACCTACTTCCTTTAAAAAAGGGAAATTACAGAGAGGTGGAAGAGCCATAGAGTAGTGATAATGAGGGACTTCAATTATCCTAATATAGACTGGGATAATATTAGTGTAAAGGGCAGAGAGGGGGAAGAATTTCGGAAATGTGTTCAGGAGAACTTTCTTGATCAACGAGCAAGGAGGTATTGCTGGATCTAGTTCTGGGGAATGTGGTGGGTCAAGTGTCAGTGGGGGATAATTTAGGGAACAGTGATCATAATATCATAAGGTTTAGATTAGCTATGGAAAAGGACAAGGAGCATTCGAGTAAAAATACTTAATTGGAGGAAGGCCAATTTCAGTGGGTTGAGAACAGATCTGGCCCGGGTAAATTGGAATCAAAGATTGGCAGGCAAAACCGTAATCGAACACTGGGCGGGCTTTAAAGAGGAGATAGGTTGGGTACAGTCTAGGTACATTCCTACGAGTGGGAAGGGTAGGCCAACCAAAGCTAGAGCTCCCTGGATGACGAAAGATAGAGAATAAGATGAAGCAGAGAAAGAGGGCATATGACAGATGTCAGGTTGATAATACAAGTGAGAACCCAGCTGAATATAGAAAGTTCAGAGGGGAAGTGAAAAAGGAAATATGAGGAGAAAAGAGAGAGTATGAGAATAGACTGGCGGCTAACATAAAAGGGAATCCAAAAGTCTTCTATAGGCATATAAATAGTAAATGGGTAGTAAGAAGAGGGATGGGGCTGATTGAGACCAAAAAGGAGACCTACGCATGGAGGCAGAGGGAATGGCTGAGGTACTAAATGAGTACTTTGCATCTGCCTTTACAAAGGAAGATGATGCTGCCCAAGTCACAGTAAAAGAGGAGGTAGTTGAGATACTGGATGGGCTAAAAATTGATAGAGGAGGTACTAGAAAGGCTGGCTGTACTTAAAGTAGATAAGTCACCCGGTCCAGATGGGATGCATCCTAGATCGCTGTGGGAAGTAAGAGTGGCAATTGTGGAGGTACTGGCCATGATCTTCCAATCATCCTTAGATCTGGGGGTAGTGCCAGAGGAGTGGAGAATTGCAAATGTTACATCCTTGTTCAAAAAAGGGTGTAAGGATAAATCCAGCAACTACAGGCCAGTTAGTTTAACCTCGGTGGTGGGGAAACTTTTTTAGGAACGATAATCCGGGACAAAATTAACAGTCACTTGGACAAGTGTGGATTAATAAAGGAAGCTCAGCATGGATTTGTTAAAGACAAATCGTGTTTAACTAACTTGATTGAGTTTTTTGAAGAGGTAACAGAGAGGTTGATGAGGGCAATGCGGTTGATGTGGTGTATATGGACTTCCAAAAGGTGTTTGATAAAGTGCCACGTAATAGGCTTGTCAGCAAAGTTAAAGCCCATGGAATAAAAGGGGCAGCGGCAGCATGGATACAAAATTGGCGAAGTGACAGGTAACAGAGAGTAATGGTGAATGGTTATTTTTCGGACTGGAGGAAGGTATAGAGTAGTGTTCACCAGGGGTCGGTACTAGGACCACTGCTTTTCTTAATGTATATTAATGACTTGGACTTGGGCGTACAGGGCACAAATTCAAAATTTGCAGCTGACACAAAACTTGGAAGTGCTGTGAACGTTGAGGAGGATAGTGATAGCCTTCAAGAGGACATAGACAGGCTGGTGGAATGGGTGGACAAGTGGCAGATGGAATTTAACGCAGAGAAGTGCGAAGTGATACATTTTGGTAGGAAGAACGAGGAGAGGCAATATAAACTAAAGGGTACAAGTCTAAAGGGGGCGCAGAAACAGAGAGACCTGGGGTATATGTGTACAAATCGTTGAAGGTGGCAGGGCAGGTTGAGAAAGCAGTTTAAAAAAGCATACGGGATCCTCGGCTTCATATATAGAGACACAGGGCATGATTTTGACCCTGAGCCAGGAAGGGGGTGGGGGGGTCAAATTGCGGACGGGAAACCCAGAAATACAGGTTCCCCGGACATCCTTACGATTTTGACGTAAGGGCATCTTTTATTTTTTTTGTCTGTTTGCCATCCGACTGGCCTTCCTGATTGATAAGCTGGTCTCACTCAAACGGAAGACCGGTCAGGGAGAGGATGTGTTCAGGTAAGTCTTCAGGCAAGTCTTTGTTTGTATAGATGGGGGGGAGGCATGGGGTGCATTGGTGGGCATAGGTTGGCTGAGGGTCGTCAGTCATGGGGGGGAAGGATCGGGGCTCAGTCATGGGGGGGGATGTCGTGATCGGGGGGTCCACGATCGTTGGTGGATCAGGATCAGGGGACTGCGATCGGGGCCGGGGGTCCACGATCGTTGTGGGGGAGGATCGGGATCGGGCGTCCGCGATCATTGTGGGGGTCGCTGCAGGTAGGCTTGTTGGGCCTGGGGGAAGCGCTGATGCTCCTCCCGGCCCACAAGCTATGCCAGAAAGGCAGTTCTGGCACAGCTTGTGGGCCGGGACCTGTTAGTCTTGGGCCTTCTCGCATCCTTTCACGAGGTCTAAAATAGAAGGCCTGGGAATCCCGGCTGCCCGGGGGTTGAAATCGGAAACTGTGGGGGAAAATGGAGACCTGAAGCCTCCTTGAAAGGTTTTAAGGCCCTACCCACCTTCTGGGAGCGGGTTGGCCTCCCGCCCCGATGAAAACAGGAAATGGACAGGTTTGGGGTGGGTCTGAAATGGTTGCAATTTTTAATGCCCCCCCAGCCCCCAACCCACCCGTTTTTCACTGTTGAAGTCGTGCCCATAGAGTACAAAAACAAGGAAGTTATGATGAACCTTTATAAAACACTGGTTCAGCCACAACTGGAGTATTGTGTCCAATTCTGGGCACCGCACTTCAGGAGGGATGTGAAGGCCTTGGAGAGGGTGCAGAAATTATTTACTAGAATGGTTCCAGGGATGAAGGACTTCAGTTACGTGGATAGATCGGAGAAGCTGAGGTTGTTTTCCATTGAGCAGAGAAGGTTAAGAGGAGATTTGATAGAGGTGTTCAAAATCATGAAGGGTCTAGACAGAGTAAATAGAGAGAAACTCTTCCCATTGGCGGAAGGTTCAAGAACCAGAGGACACAGATTTAAGGTGATTGGCAAAAGAACCAAAGGAGACATGAGACAAAACTTTTTATGCAGTGAATGGTTATGATCTGGAATGCTCTGCCTGAGGGGGTGGCGGAGGCAGATTCAATCGTGGCTTTCAAGAGGGAATTGGATAAGTAGTTGAAGGGAAAAAAATTGCAGGCTACGGGGAATGAGTGAGGGAGTGGGACTAGCTGGATTGCTCTTGCAGAGAACCGGCACTGGCTCGACTGGTCGAATAGCCTCCTTTTGTGCCGGAACCATTCTATGATTCTATGAAAACCCTGTGGTGGAAACTAACACATCCTGGGGATTTGTCAGTCTTTAGTGCCCTTATTTTTTTCTAATACTGTTTTCTTGCTTACGTTAACTTTAGTGAATTCCAGTCCTTGATTCATTATTAGTTTCCCTGGAATGTCAGGTATATTATCCTCTTCCTCTACTGTGAAGACTGACACAAAGTAATTATTCAACAAGCCTGCCATTTCCTTCTTTTCATTTGCAATATTACCCGCATTTCTTTATTTTCATTTGAAGTATTACCTGCATCTGTTGTTAAGGGCCTACATTACCCTTGACTACCCTTTTTCTTCTAATTTAATGTAAAAACTTTTGGTGTTAATCTTGATATCCCTCACAAGTTTCTTTTCGTATTTCATTTTTGCAGCCCTTACTATCTTTTTTTGTCTTCCTTTGCTGTTCTTTATATCTTCCATCCCCTGGATCTACACTATTCTTTGCATTTTTGTATGCTCTTTCCTTTAGTTTCCTTTTGTCGACCATGGCTATTTTATTTGGTAAGTAGAGCTCTTGTCCCTTAGGGTTATATACTGGTCCTGTATTAAGCTAAATTCTTTTTTGAACGCCTCCCACTGTTCATCTGTAGTTTTACCAGATAACTCTTTTGACCAGTTTGCTGTTGTCAGTCTCTGTCTCGTCCCATTAAAGTTAGCTTTATCAAAATCTAGAATCTTAGTAACGGTTAGGTATGAAAAGGAGAAACTTATCATTGAATTCGATCATATTATGTTCACTGTTAGATAAATGTTCCCTAACTGTTAGAATATTATCTAAGTCTGGCTGATTACTCATTACTAAATCTATTATGGCCTACCCTCTTCATAGAATCATAGAAAGTTACGGCACAGAAGGAGCCCATTCGACCCATCGAAAGAGTTATCCCGCTTAATCCCACTTTCCAGCACTTGGTCCTTGGCCCTGTAGGTTACAGCACTTCAAGTGCACATCCAAGCACTTTTTAAATGAGTTGAGGGTTTCTGCCTCCACCACCCTTTCAGGCAGTGAGTTCCAGACCCCCATCACCCTCTGGGTGTAAAAATTTCTCCGCAGCTCCCCTGTAATCCTTCTACCAATTACTTTAAATCTATGCCCACTGGTCACTGACCCCTCTGCTAAGGGAAATAGTTCCTCCCTATCTACTCCCATCATAATTTTTATACCTCAATTAAATCTTCCCTCAGCCTCCTTTGTTCCAAAGCCTATCCAATCTTTTCTCATAGCTAAAATTCTCTTGTTGGTTCTGGAACATATTGCTCCAGAAAACTAACTTGAATGCGCTCATGAAATTCACTACCTTTCTGACTTGTGTTACTCTGCTTTTCCCAATCTATATGAAATTTAAAGTCTACCATTAAAACAACTCTGCTTTTGCTACAAGCCTCTCTAATCTCTGAAGTAATATATTCTGCCACTTCATTGCTGCCATCAGGAGGCCTGTAGACAACTTCCATTTCACTTTTAACTCCTCTCTTATTCCTCAATTCTAACCATAAAATCTCCGCTGATTGCTTTCCCTTACATATATCCTCTCTTACTAATGTTGTAATAGTATCTTTAATCAGTAAGGCACCCCCTCGTCCTCTTCCAATTTCTCTATCCATTCTAAAGACCTTATAACCTGGAATATTTAACTCCCAATCATGACCAGCATCCAGGCATGTCTGAGTAATGGCCACCATGTCATATCCTCTAAGCTGCATTTGAGCCTCTAATTCATTCAATTTATTTTTTATACTCTGTGCATTCGTATATAAAACTCTTACTTGGGCTCTAACCTATCCTGCTCTGATGCTGTCTTTCTCACACCGTTTAACTTAACATGTTTCTTATTTGTCACTCCTGCTGTAACTACTTTAGTTATTTTAGTATTCTTTCATCTGGAGTATCTATATCATTGTTTGTGACCTGATCTCTGCTCTTATCCCTTTTTTAAATCTTTAAACTATCATTTTTACTATTGTTTCTGGCTGAGACCTCCCCCCAATTCCTTTTTATCACCCTATTTATCCTTTCTGCTAGGAACTTGGTCCCAGCCCAGTTCAGGTAGAGCCCGTCCCAACGGTAGAGCTCCCTCCTGTCCAAGTACTGATGCCAGTTCCCGTGAAATGGAACCCTTCCTTTACACAGCACTCCTTTAGCCACATGTTCACCTTCCTGATCTGTTTGTCCCTATACCAATTAACACGTGGCTCGGGTAATAATCCTGAGATTACCACCATTGAGGTCCTGCTTTTTAATTTAGCTCCTGACTCCTGATACTTCCTCAGCAGGAGCTCCTCCCTTTTCTTCCCTATGCCATTGGTCCCAACATGGACCACGACAATGGGATCATCCTCCTCCCTTTCCAAGTTCTTTTCCAGTTGCATTGAGACATCCCTTAGCCTGGCACCAGGTAGGCAACACATCCTTCGGAACTCTCGGCTGCAGAGGATACTATCAATCCCCCTAATTATTGAATCCCCTTTAACTACTGCATTTCTATTCTGTTGCTTCTCCTTATCCTCACAGGTATCAAGTACATTGCCTCTTTTGGAAAGGACCAGTGTCTGCGGTACCTTCTCCTCTATCTCTCCTCAGTTCCCCCTCCCCTGCTGACTGACAGTCACACTCTCCCCTTCCTGTACCTGTGCTTTCCTCTGAGGTGTGACTGTACTCTGGAGAAAACTATCCAGAAATTCCTCCCTCTCCCTTGTTTTGGAATGTCTCTAACTCGCACTCCAGCTCAAGGACTCTGAGCTAGAGTGTCTCAAGGCAGAAACATTTCCTGCAGATGTGGCAATCCGGGACAGTCTCACTCCACAAATTCCCACATATCGTAGTCCTGACACATAGCCTGCACTGCCATTTCTAGTATGTATGTATTTATTTATTAGTAATGATTTAATTCTAGATATATTAAAATTACTTGAAATCTAGATTATATTTAGTAGATGGATTTAGCTTGATTTCAGATTAATTTGTAACTAATTAGTGTTTTTTGTTCATTAACTTTAATTTAGTATCCCCATAACTCCCTATTTATTATTTATGTATACCACATTGTTATTTAATGCAATTTGGATCCCTTTAATGTTGGTATCCTCTATTTAGTTAATTTTAATATCCCCTTATATAAATAAATGAGTAATTAATTAGATCTATTATTTACTGTTACCTCTTGCTTTAAATTACTTAGCACTTCCTACTCTCACCAAATTCCTCTCGTCACTCTGTTTAGCAAGCAACTCCATTTGGCTTGCTGAGGTACTAAATGAGTACTTTGCATCTGTTTTCACTAAAGAAGAGGATGCTGCCAATGTCACAGTAAAGGAGGAGGTAGCAGTAGAGAAATTGGATAGGCTAAAAATAGATAAAGCTGAAAAGGCATCCTGTCCCGATGGGATGTATCCTAGGTTGCTGAGGGAAGTAAGAGTGGAAATTGTGGAGACCCTGGCCACAATCTTCCAATCCTCCTTAGATATGGGAGTGGTGTCAGAGGACTGGAGGATTCCTGGTCAAAAAAAAGGAGAGGGATAAACCCAGCAACTATAGGCCAGTCAGCCTAGCGTCAGTGGTGGCGCAACTTTTAGAGACATTAATCCAAGACAAAATTAATTGGTACTTGGAAAAATATGGGTTAATAAATGGAAGTCAGCACAGATTTGTTAAAGGCATATCTTGTTTGACTAAGTTGATTAAGTTCTTTGATGAAGTAATGGAGAGGGTAGTGCAGTTGATATGTATATAGACTTTCAAAAGGAGTTTGATAAAATACCACATAATTGACTTGTTAGCAAAATTGAAGCCCATGGGATTAAAGTGGCAGTTGCTGCATGGATATGAAATTGGCTAAGAGACAGAAAGCAGAGAGTAGTGCTGAACGGTTGTTTTTCAGACTAGAGGGAAGTGTGCAGTGGTGTCCCCCAGGGGTCGGTGTTGGGATCACTGATCTTTTTGATATATATTAATGACCTGGTCTTGGGTATACAAGGCATAATTTCAAAGTTTGCAGATGACACGAAACTCACAAATGTAGTAAACAGTGAGGAGAACAGTAACAGACTTCAGGAGGACATAGCCAGACTGGTGAAATGGTCAGACATGTGGCAGATTAAATTTTAATGCAGATAAGTGTGAAATGATTCATTTTAGTAGGAAGAATGAGGAGAGGCAATATAAACTAAATGGTACAATTTTAAAGGGGGTGCAGGAACAGAGAGACCCGTGGATGTACGTGCACAAGTCTTTGATGGTGGCAAGACAAATTGAGAAGGCTGTTAGAAAGGCATATGGGAAATTTGGCTTAATAAATAGAGGCCGAAGAGTACAAAAGCAAGGAAATTATGCTAAACCTTTATAAAACGCTGGTTAGGCCCGAGCTGGAGTATTGTGTCTACTTCTGGGCTCCACACTTTAGAAAGGATGCCAAAGCCTTAGGGAGGGTGCAGATGAGATTTATTAGAATGGTACGAGGGATAAAAGACTTCAGTTACGTGGAGAGACTAGGAAAGCTGTGATTGTTCTCCTTAGAGCAGATAAGGTTAAGGGGAGATTTGATAGAGATGCTCAAAATCATGAAGAGTTTTGATAGAGTAAATAAGGAGAAACTGCTCCCAGTGGCAGAAGGATGAAATGGACAGACACATGGCACCTGAAATTTAACTCGGGGGAGTGTGAAGTGATTCATTTTGGTAGGAAGAATGAGGAGAGACAATATAAACTAAATGGTACAATTTTAAAGAGGGTGCAGGAACAGAGAGGTAACCAGTGGACACCGATCTAACGTAAGTTGCAAAAAAATACAGAGGCGACATGAGGAAAAAAAATTTTATGCAGCGAGTTATGATCTGGAATGCACTGCCTGAAAGGGTGGTGGAAGCAGATTCAATAATAACTTTCAAAAGGGAACTGGATAAATACTGGAAGTGGAAAAATTAGCAGGGCTATGGGGAAAGAGCAGGGGAATGGGACTAATTGGACAGCTTTTTCAAAGAGCTGGCACAGGCACAATGGGCCAAATGGCCTCCTTCTGTGCTGTATCATTCTATGATTTGATGATTTGACTACAAACTTCTTGGTCCAATCCCTCCTATCCTGACCATCTACAGTTGACACCCAAAGTTAGGTTCCTTCCCCTCATCTCTCTAATCCCTAGTCACAGCTTTCCACCTTATCTGCATTTTGCCTAGATAGGCGCATCTCTATTATAGTACAGTTTTTTTCATGTAAAAGGTTAACAACCACTCCCAGTTTGTCTTTTCTGCTATTCTGATATCTGTATCCCTACACGTTTATCAAAGCTGTGTCGTTGTTGAACCCAGGCTTTGTGATGCCTGTGATGATATAGTTTCCACTTCTCATATCTATCAAGGACCTTCGTCTCTCCCATTTTATTCCTAAGACTCCCAGCATTCACATATAAAATCTTGATGGATCCCTTTCCCTCACTTCATAGATTGATGTGTTTGCTTATTGTGTCATTATTTCACCATGTGGTCATATCCTTCTATTTGGCAAACTTACATATCACTGTCGCATTTTCCGTCATTTACCAGCCTCTACTCTGTACAGTGATATTTAGCTTCTGTATCTTTTCTATCTGCATCACTCTTTATTTTCCATGTTTCTAGCTCTGCTCGTTTTGCCCATTCCTCCATCTCATTTGTTTCAATCTTTCCCCACTGTCTCATTTACCCTCTCTGCAAAGACATTGATACTCTTCTGATTCAGGTGAAACTCATCCCATCTGTAGAGCGTGAATTTTTCCCAGTGTAGCGGAATTTCGAAGTATCAGGAGTCCCCGCACGTTAACAGAGCTGCCTCTACTAGAAGTAGTTCTGTGATAAACTGCTGCCCCTGATCCAATTCACCAGTTTTGGAGTAGTATAAAGTATCGTAAATGTTGCTAAGTTCAGAAAGTAATTAATAATACAGTATGTTAGTTAAAAATAAGACCATGCATTTATGATCTTTAGCTTTTTATGCTGCAATTTTACAAGATCATAAATACTGTCTTTGGTTACTCCCAGTAATCCACATTTTATTTTACACACACAACTGAAATTGTTCTTAAAATATCTAATAGTTTACAGTACCTTGTGCAATCAGGCTAGATTTAACAACATTCGTTCAAAATCTTAGCTGGAATCATGGCTCCCTGGATATAAAAGTGAAGAATCTACGAGCAGCAGTTTCCGTGGTGTGCTTGAAGTCTGTAAGAACAAGCTTTATTTATAGGTCACGGTGGCTTTTCTTTAATAGTTCTCCATCTTGTACACATTAGTGAAAAAACAACTTCCTACTGTACTAAATGTTATGAGTTCTCAGACTACGTAACCTGGCACTCTGCCAAAGGAGATTTGATCAAACTACTTGGATCTCCTAATGACGTCAAGAACAAAAACATTTGTTCCTGTTGTTTTCTGGTCTGGGAATCTGGTTCTGCCTGTTGGGAGGCCATCATTCCCTTCAGAGGAGCACTGTTCCTTGTCAGCTGTCCAATAGCCCAGAGCCTTTAGAAGTAATTCCACAATTAGCAGTAGTTTAAAGTATCAAGTAGTACAGAACAGAAGGAAGCAGCACTCTCACAATCCACTGATCACTGGTTTCTATATTTTTAATAAATTTAGAAGGCAATTATACTGTATCGTGTTGTGTGATTAAAGCTAAACTATTAAAGGCTAATTTGGGATGTTACACCCTGGCCAGAGTTTTCCCAAAGGAACAACAATTTCACTGAACTGGTTCCAGTATGGACATTTGGCAAGGAATCACAGTAATTTGCATTGTAGTCATAATTTACTGTGCTGAAAAAAAAATTGACCAACAAAAAATAAAAATCACATTCTAGATTGATTTATAAGTATTTACAGTTTTGGCCACCAAGTCCTATTAATTTGTGTTTTTCTTTCGGATTGAAGTTTTGCTCAAGCAGCTGTTTCACAGCATAGTACATAGAATCTCCTATCTTCAATGAATTATGGTTGGCGATTTTTTTTTAAAAAGCATGGACTACAGTGACTCTATTCAAATCTTTAAAGACAAATATCACCATCATTGCTTTTTATAAATCAAATGGCTGAGAACTGTGATAAGTTCATATTCTCCTTTTTAATGGTATTAGTTTACTTTAAATCATTGAATGCTAAAGCCAGAATTAGTAGAATTGACTTGCGCCATTAAACCTGACAATACAAAGGAATTGAATTGCATAACACAGTTGAGCTAGAGTTGCTGAAGCACCCTGGATTGTTTATATCTGTACTGATGACAATTCAGCTTCTCCAACAAAAGATCCTTTTAAAGAAATTTAAAAGTACAAAGAAAGTTAATTAATAACTGTCTTCATAGCTAACAGCAGCTTGCAATTCTAGACCACAAGAGAAGGTCTTGTAAACATACCTTCAGCTTTTTTAAAATTCATTCATGGGATGTGGGCGTCACTGGCGAGGCCAGCATTTATTGCCCATCCCTAATTGCCCTTGAGAAGGTGGTGGTGAGCCACCTTCTTAAACCGGTGTGGTGAAGGTTCTCCCATAGTGCTGTTAGGAAGGGAGTTCCAGGATTTTGACCCAGCGACGATGAAGGAACGGCGATATATTTCCAAGTCGGGATGGTGTGTGACTTGGAGGGGAACATGCAGGTGTTGTTGTTCCCATGTGCCTGCTGCTCTTGTCCTTCTAGGTGGTAGAGGTCGCGGGTTTGGGAGGTGCTGTCGAAGAAGGCTTGGCGGGTTGCTGCAGTACATCCTGTGGATGGTACGCACTGCAGCCACGGTGTGCCGGTGGTGAAGGGAGTGAATGTTTAGGGTGGTGGATGGGGTGCCAATCAAGCGGGCTGCTTTGTCCTGGATGGTGTCGAGCTTCTTCAGTGTTGTTGGAGCTGCACTCATCCAAGCAAGTGGACAGTATTCCATCACACTCCTGACTTGTACCTTGTAGATGGTGGGAAGGCTTTGTGGAGTCAGGAGGTGAGTCACTCGCCTCAAAATAACCAGCCTTTGACCTGCTCTTGTAGCCACAGTATTTATATGGCTGGTCCAGTTAAGTTTCTGGTCAATGGTGACCCCTGGGATGTTGATCGTGGAGGATTCGGCGATGGTAATGCCGTTGAATGTTAATGGGAGGTGGTTAGACTCTCTCTTGTTGGAGATGGTCATTGCCTGGCACTTGGAGGCGCACTCATGAATCTACAACATGATCAATTTGTCTCATTAAGTGAATAAGACTAATAATTCACCAGTGATCATTGTCATATGATAAACTGGCATTCCTCTGTCATCAATGTGGAATTTGTTTATACCACAGTGATTAAACTTTTAGATCTCCATTGTCAGTGATGATCTATATTATTTAATTTGGTCTCCTTTTCCCCATTCCTGCCTCCACCCTCCCCCCCCCCCCCTTCCCCCCCCCCCCACCCCCCAATCTTTATATATGAGCCCAGACAGTAAAGGCCAAATTTTCTACTCCTTCATGATCAATTGGTGGAAATTCTGGATAATGATCAAGCAAGGGAAGTCCTGCCTGATTCTCTCTCTTTCCCCCTTCCCTCCCCCCGCAAAGCCAGGAACAATGAGACTAAGTGTAATGACCTGCTGAGTTTGGTGAACACACCCCAAATTAGAAATTTAATCTGGCACCTTCCTGGTTTGTATGGCTCAGTACCATTTGGAAAGTGCTTTTATCTTCAGTGTCTTCAGGACTTTTTCACCCACGCAGTAACCATACAAGCACATGATCTCCCTCAGTATTCACTGTATTTAAGAGAACATTTTGCATTGATCACTCTTTGTTTGAAGAAACATTTTCTGATATCTGCCCTAAAATTACTTTTTACTAGTTTGAACCTACATTCCCTTGTTCTACTCTCATAGTTTAATTTAAAGTAATATTCCGGGTTGACTTTCCCTATACCTTTTAGCAATCTTGTATACCTCTATATGATCATGTCTCCGATGCCTCATTTTCATGCTGAAATGACCAAGTCGTTCCAGTTTTTCCTCATAACTCAGACCCATTCAAGGTCTTGTGGCTGTTCTCTACGCTGCCTCAAGACCTTCAATATCTTTTGTTTCTTACCAACCAGAACTGCATGTAGTATTCAAAGTGTGGTCTGACTAGAGCACTGTAATAGTTTGATCATTACCTCTTCTGACTTGTGTTCTACTGTTTTGACTATGTAGTTCAACATCAGCAACAACAAAATTAGATTTATGTACAGTAACACCTTTTAATATAGCAGATTTCCTAAGTGCATTCCCAAGGGGGAAGAGAAAGTAAATAAAATAGATAAAGGAATGGACACCAAGCCATGGTGGGAGAGTTAGGAGAGGTGACTGAAAGTTTGGTTAAAAAAATTGGGGTTTTAGAAGTTTTTAAAGGTAGAGAGAGGAAGGTGCTTGGAGAAGGAAGCCCAGAGTCTGTCTGAGACAGCTCAAGGCTCTGGTGAGGCAAAGGGAGAGGTGGAGGAAATGCATAAATGGCCAGAGTCAAAGGGCTGCAAGGGATGTAAAACTGGAGGAGATTGCAGAGATCTATTCTACGTTAGGGTGGTTAACCAAGGTAACTAGATGATGCAGTGAATTGGTTATACTTTCTCCTGGAATTCTCTACCCCAGAGAGTTGTGGATGCTCAGTCATTAAGTATATTCAAGACTGAGGTCAACAGATTTTTGGACACTAAGGGAACCAAGGAATATGGGGATAGGGCGGGAAAGTGGAGTTTTAATAAAAGATCAGCCATGATCTTATTGAATGGAGGAGCAGGCTGGAGACGCCTATGCCTGTCCTTATTTCTTATGTTCTTTTGAACCTGGATTTTTATCCAAGCCAAATTGATGGTATGGAAGTTCCTGCTTGACTAAGTTTCCCAACTAGTGTAGTCCGATAAAGTCCTAGTGGGTTTCATTCCACAGCATAAAACTGCCCATACTTGACAGTCTTGTACAATAAGCCTATAGGGTTGACTTGGATGGGAAATTGAAATGTGACCCTAAGGTAGCAGAGAATGCTTTTCTACGGTTTGGTTTTAGACATATTGGAAGGTTTGGTTCTTTCCTTTATGCTAGTGGATTTCCCATGGCGTTGCTTATGGATCAAAATGAAGTTAAATAAATAAATAGTGGGCTGTTCACCTACCGCAGATTAATAAAGATATTTGTGCCCATCTCATAATGCAGTTTTTATATAAATTTACATTTACACACACTTGTGTATAAAGCCTTAATTCCCATTGTCGAATTTTTGTTGCACTTTTATATCAGTTTTTCCATTATAAGTTCCTATGCTCATATTTATAATGTAAAAGCCCTATGTAAACTGGTTCCTGTCACTGTGCAATTATAAGTTGTAGGCATTAGTGCTGGGTATCCTTTTCTCCACAAATTGACACACAATGCCTTCAGAAAATTTCTCACGACCATTTTTTTCCACAGTAACTGAAATTTCTAATGTCCAAAATAAAAAAAATACATATTTCACATGATTAAATTAAGCCATTGGATTGTCTTTATTGCTTTCATTGAAGTTTTACATGAAAATCTCAACCTTTCAAAATTGATGAATTAGAAACTATCAGCTTCCAAATGAGAGTGCTGAGTATGTAATTATGTGGTTACTTTTTGTAAAAATTAGCAAACAGAAATATAATTAACAATTTGTTTATTTTAGATTGGCAAACAAACAAGATTGTGACGGAGCATTAGCAGAGGCTGATATCATAGAGTACCTTTCATTGGAGAAGTTGGTCAATGAAAATAAATGCCTATGTCAAATTGTAAGTATTTGAATATCACCTACAAATATTCACCTTTTCTCTAATAAAAGGAGGCTCAGTTTCTTTTGTTTTTCTCCCCCCTCATAATTAAAGCCTCACATCCTTGGTATGATCCTAGTGACTCTCTTCTGTATCCTCTCTATGGCCTTGACATCTTTCCTAAAGGTGCCCAAATCTAGATAGAATATCCTAACTGTGGTCCAGTCAGTGATTTGTACAGGTTTAGCATCTTTTCAATTGCTGTTTGCTCCAAGGACACTTTGTCCAGTGAAATCAGTGGGTCTGGCATGCGATCATAAGTAAATTGAAGCCACTTACCTTGGCTTCCGGGTTTTGCACTGGAAAGCTGCGCAGCGGGCGGACTGCGCACCCGCATCATAGGCTGTCAGCTGGAGGAACCCTATTTAAAGGGGCAGTCCTCCACTGACTGATGCTGCCGAAAATCGGCAAAGTTACAGCATGGAGCAGCCCAGGGGGAAGGCTGCTCCCAGGTTTAATGATTCCTCACTCCAGGTCTTACTGGATGGGGTGAGGAGGAGGAGGGAGATCTTCCACCCGGCGGACGGGAGGAAGTGGCCTGCCTCTGCCACCACAAAGGCCTGGCTTGAGGTGGCAGAGGAGGTCACACACCTGCATACAGTGCAGGAGGCGCTTCAATGACCGAACCAGGTCAGCCGAAATGAGTACTCTTACTCATTCCCCGACACTCCGTCTGCCACATCACAGTCCCCACCCCACACCTCCTTCTGCACTGCCAACACTACTCTATCACATCACTCCCCACACCCACTGAACCCTCATACTCATCTTACCTGCACTTCCTCACCTCCCCAGTACTCATCCCACCACTACCACTCAACCCTGTCCTCATACAATCTCATGGCTCTGTCTCATACTCACCCTCTCATGCATCTCTTTCACGGTCAGCCTCACCCCACCTGCCACTACCTGTGCTGCAGCCACAGGGCATGCATCACGTATGTGTAGTAGGAAGCGTAAGGCAAATGCGTCATAAGCATGAAGGGGATGCACAAGGGTGTTTGAGGTTTGTCATGGTTTTTACATATATTTGATTTCTGATCAACTCACATTACTTATTATATTGTCACAATAATGCCCTTTCATGAGGTTCTCCATGAAACCCTTGATGCCACCCATTGGGTCACCCTACAGTGGGTGTATGTGTAGTTGCACGACTACTTTGTGCAGGTGCCTGTTGCGCAGCACTGTGTTGTGTAGCTCCACGTGGCTGAGGTGGACGGCGTGCCTGGCGAGGCTGGTGATGTTGCTCATCCTCCATTGGAGTGATGAAGTCAGCTATGGAACCCCCCCCGGCATCCTGACGGTGTGAGTGTGAGGGGGTCCGCAAAGTAGGTAAATGTGTTTGGACAGCAGAGTTTAGGGTATGATGTAATAATTTTGAGTGGGGAGACAACGGTATGGCAGGCAAAATTTTGTCTGAGGTGACAGAGTGCCCTGTTGCAATGAATGAGGTATACCCCCCAACTGTCAAGGAATCCTCTGCATCTCCCAATGGCTGCTGACTGAATCACGTCTGCAACAACAGGGAGCGTTTCCCACAGCATAGGAAACACGCTGAGGAGAATCAAAAATCACATCCCTGCTAAAATCTCTTCCCAATGAGGTCAGTCAACGACCTCAAGTACCTCCCTAACTATCTAAACTGTCATCCCGACGGCTTTAGTTGCCGGTGGGAGTCCCGCATGAAGGGGCTGCGCGCGCACTGATTCGCGTCATTGGGGAACCCGGAAGTGGGCGGGTTGGAGCCGGGCTCCAGACCCGCTCCGGCATTCCCCAATTTTAGGAACCCTCCTGCCATGAACGCACCCGCTCGGCCATCCTAAAATTGACCCCTAGGACTCCGCTCAATATTCCAGACCTTAGCACCCTCCCCAATGCTGCTACATCCTGGGACCCTCCACTCCCACTGTGGCCAAACCCTGACATTGCTTCCCACCCTCCTAATGCCACATGCCAGGAATAGCCCCATATTCCGAACTCCATATTCCATCTCCCAGTGATATCAAACCTCAGGATGACACTCCGTAGTACGACTGCTAAAGCTGCCAGAGCCCAGCGCACTCCCATAATTGCTGTCAAATCCTACAGTCTTCTCCCCACTCCACCCCCTCCTACTATTAAACTACTGCATATCTAGAATTTTGCAAAAGCTTAGAGTTTAAAATTAAATCATAGAATCATAGAAACTTTCAGCACATCGACACACATGCCTGTGCTAGTTCTGTGAAAGGGCTATCCAATTAGTCCCACTCCCTCACTCTTTCCCCATAGGTAAAGGAACATATAATAATAAAGGCCACTTATTCATGGTTTTCATGGAAAAATGAACAGAATCATGGAATTTGATCCCCAAAACGTCATGAGAACACTGTTGCCAATTTCTACAACTCCACTGCTGCCCCTGCTGATTTCACCTATTTAGACACAAACCAGGTATTAAACCCAGAAATAATCTCTTCTGTAAAGCTTAGTAGCATATCTTTTTACTTTATACCAACAGGAGCCATGTTCTGCTGTTCTGGGGTATGGAAAAAAATTGGACAAAGCTATTAGAAAAGGCCTTGGTTGGCTTTTGACCACCATAGCAAAGGATTATGATGTTCTACAAGAACGGGTACAAAAAGACACAATGGAGCAGAAGGTACAGGAAGAACAAGAGAAACGAGAACGGGCGGAAAGAGTACGTAGAATACGAGAGGACAGGTAAAAGCACATGTAACAGTTTCACTTGTCCGATTTGTTTGTCATTCCTAACTTTCAACATTATGACTGAAGTGAAATTTATTTTCAATCCATCCTTCAGAAGGATTGAATTACAGACCATTTCCCACTTTTTCATAATACCGTTGTATACTTAAGTATTAATTGAAAAAGATACTCCAAAAAAACCTTGATTATATGCTTATAAAAATAGAGGTACATTCTCATGATTTCTAGAGTTTGGATGATTAGATTAGCTTTAAAAAATGTTGGAGGAGTTTTATTTGAGAGATGCTATAGTATTCCTGTTTGTTTGTGTAGATGGGTTGTACCTTAGTTTAAAGATCCATTCCAGCTCATTGCTAGCACTTGTCTGAGTCAGAAGGTTGTGAGTTCAAGTTCCACTCCAGAGACTTGAGCACATAATCTAGGCTGATACTCCAGTGCAGTACCGAGCCCCATCCGCTCTCCCAGGTGGATGTAAAGGATCTCATGGCACTATTTCGAAGAAGAGCATTGGAGTTCTCCTGGCTAAATATTTATCCCTCAACCATCATCACTTTTTTTTAAAAACTGATTATCTGGTCATTATCACATTGCTGTTTGTGGGAGCTTGCTGTGTGCAAATTGGCTGCTGCATTTCCTACAATACGACAGTGACTACACTTCAAAAGTACTTTGGCTGTAAAGCATTTTGAGATGTCCTGGGGTCATGAAAGGCGCTATATAAATGCAAGTCTTTCTTTCTTGGACAACAACTACTATAAAAAAGCTTTTATCACAAATGCCTCTAAATCATATTTGTGGCCTGCGACAGGAAAATAACTTGACTTCCCTGTCCTAGTTCCATTAGAATACAGGCCATCTGTAGAGGATTATTCTGGCCTGTCCATTGGAAAACATATTTTTGTTTACAATTAAGCTTAACAGTGACGTACACTTTTAAATAGATTTCCTGGTAGAATGTAGTAATATTTTAGGAATGTTCCAACAGCTACGATTTGCATAAGTTTTTTGTATTTTTTTTTAAAGTATATATGCTTTGATCTTTTTGTTATATTTACATGAGACTGAAATTTACAGTATTAGTCTCAGCATTGGACTATTTATTGGAATGTAGTCCACATATATTAGGATAAGTCTCATCTCCTCCAGATTTTTTAGTGCTGTTAAGTGGAAATATATATATAGGCTGTCCCAATCTAATTCCTACTGGACATGATTCCATATCATAATATGAGCCAATAATTGTACAGAATACAGGTACTGTAGTATAGGGCTATGTTACTGGACTAGTAATCCAGAGACCTGGACTAACGATCCAGAGAATATAAGTTCAAATCCCACCATGACAGTTTGTGAATTTGAAAGCTTGTATCAGTTTTTAAAAAAACAACTGCTTCACTAATGTCCTTTAGAGAAGGAAAGCTGCCGTCCTTAACTGGTGTGGCCTATATGTCACTCCAGTCCCATACCAACATGGTTGACTCTTAACTGCCCTCTAAAGTGCAAGCCACTCTGTTGTACCAAACCGCTATGGGCAATTACGGATAGGCAATAAATGCCGGCCTTGCCAGTGATGCACAGATCCCAAGACTGAATTTAAAAAACTACATGATAAATCTGACTAGTCATAAAACAATGACAATTCACAGGGGAAATTTGAAGACTATTCTTGAAAATGGGTTTATGTCTCTGTAGAGAACGTGAAGAAAGGGAAGGTGCTTTGCAAGAGGGGCATCCTCTAAATCAGGACGATGATGAAGAACCTGACCCACAAATAAACCCCTTTCAACCTATATCTAAGGTCATTTCTGTGGTAGGTATTGAAACACGTTGCCAGAAATAATTACCTTTTTAAAGGTATTTCATTTAAATGCTGGATTTTAACATTGACATCAATTCCTTGACTGGGCCTCTAATTTAATCTCATTATACTTTGATAATTTTGAACAATATTGATATCTGTGTGATAATATATTGCTATGAAAGGCATATAGTAAAGCCTACAGATTTTTAGAAATCCCATGGTAGACCTTAGCTGCAGTTTTTAGTGTAGGCCATACTTCCGAACCCAATTACAGTACTGGGGTAAAGATAACAGAAGATCAGTGGGAGGTGTTCAAAAAAGAATTTGACGTGATACAGAATCAATTTATACCCCTAAGAGGCAAGAGTTCGACTTGCCAAAAAAAAAAGTCATGGACAACAAAAGAGGTAAGGGACAACATAAAACTAAAAGAAAAAGCATTCAAAAATGTAAAAAAATAGCACAGATCCTGGCAACTGGGAGAGATTCAAAGAACAGCAAAGGGTGTTGGCAACAAAAATGGAGTATGAAAAGAAACTTGCAAGGGATATCAAAATCAACACAAGATTTTTACAATTATTAGGAAAAAGAGGGTGGTCAAGAGCAATGTAGGCCCTTAAAAACTGATAATGGTGATATTGCAAATGAAAATAAGGAAATGGCAAACATGTTAAATAATTACTTTGCATCAATATTTACAGTAGAGGAAGTGGATAGCATGCCGGACACCCCAAGGAAACTAATTATAAATCAGGGACGGGGACTCACCATAATTAATGTAATGAAGAAAATAATGGCACTAAAGAGTGATAAATCCCCAGGACCAGATGGTTTCCATCCAGGGTTTTAAAGGAAGTAGGTGAGAACATTGCAGATGCCCTAACTATAATCTTCCAAAGTTCTCGCGATTCAGGAACCGTTCCTTTAGATTGGAAAATTGCACATGTCACTCCGCTATTTAAGAAAGGTGAGCGGAGAAAACCAGGGAATAATAAACCAGTTAGCCTAACATTTATTATCGGGAAATTACTAGGGGTCGATTTTGCAATGGTGGCAGATTGGCAGCGGGGCGGGGGGGGGGGGTGAAGGTCCGCGTGGCAAACCCGCATGAACAAAACTTACCGTTTCCGACGTGAGCGCATGTTGATAGCTGATTGACAGTCTGGCTGCCGTCGGGAGCTGCAACGCGAGTCGGGCGGGCGAGAAAGAGAGAGCAAGACGTCATCCGGTGCTAGAACGGAAGACTGGGGTGTGGTGGAGAGGGGAAGATCGGGGGGGGCGGTGGAGAGGGGAAGATCGGGGTGGGGGGCGGTGGAGAGGGGAAGATCGGGGGGGGGCGGTGGAGAGGGGAAGATCGGGGGGGCGGTGGAGAGGGGAAGATCGGGGGGGCGGTGGAGAGGGGAAGATCGGGGGGGGGCGGTGGAGAGGGGAAGATCGGGGGGGCGGTGGAGAGGGGAAGATCGGGGGGGCGGTGGAGAGGGGAAGATCGGGGGGGGCGGTGGAGAGGGGAAGATCGGGGGGGGGCGGTGGAGAGGGGAAGATCGGGGGGGGGCGGTGGAGAGGGGAAGATCGGGGGGGGGCAGTGGAGAGGGGAAGATCGGGGTGGGGCGGTGGAGAGGGGAAGATCGGGGTGGGGCGGTGGAGAGGGGAAGATCGGGGGGGGGCGGTGGAGAGGGGAAGATCGGGGGGGGGCGGTGGAGAGGGGAAGATCGGGGGGGGGTGGAGAGGGGAAGATCGGGGGGGGGTGGAGAGGGGAAGAGCGGGGGGGGTGGAGAGGGGAAGAGCGGGGGGGGGTGGAGAGGGGAAGAGCGGGGGGGGGTGGAGAGGGGAAGATCGGGGGGGGGTGGAGAGGGGAAGAGCGGGGGGGGGGTGGAGAGGGGAAGAGCGGGGGGGGTGGAGAGGGGAAGAGCGGGGGGGGGTGGAGAGGGGAAGAGCGGGGGGGGGTGGAGAGGGGAAGAGCGGGGGGGGGTGGAGAGGGGAAGAGCGGGGGGGGGGTGGAGAGGGGAAGAGCGGGGGGGGGTGGAGAGGGGAAGAGCGGGGGGGGGTGGAGAGGGGAAGAGCGGGGGGGGTGGAGAGGGGAAGAGCGGGAGGACATCGGGGGGAAGAGCGGGAGGACATCGGGGGTTGGAGTGGGACATCGGGGGGGAGGGTGAAGAGTGTGACATCGGAGGAGGAGACATTGGAGCAAGGTGCAAAGGTAGGGTCTTTTAGTGTTTTCACTTCCTTGCATGGTTTTTTATTTAATTTATTTAGTTTCTTTCTCCCTGATCCAGCCCTTCACGTCTGGTTTCACCAGGCGTGAATCAGAAGCGGTGGGCAAGCTGCCCAGGTAAGTTAAAAATCGTTCTAATCACTTCATCTGTCACAGGTAAGGTGCCTTAAGTACCTCAGTGAGGTACATTTGGCTCTTTAACGGTCATTCTGCTGGCTTTAATTGCCGCGGGACTTCTGTTTTCTGGTCGCCCGCACGCACACAGGTGGGCCCCTGGGAAACTCGAAGCTGGCTGGTTGGAGCCGGCTTCCAAACCCGAACGGGATTTCCGCGATTTTCGGTGCCCCAAAGAACCCGCAATTGCCCCCTAAAATTGAGCCCCTAGAGTCTATAATTAAGGATAGAGTGACTGAACACCTTGAAAACTTTCAGCTGATCAAAGAGAGTCAGCACGGATTTATAAATGGTAGGTCATGCCTGACGAACCTGATTGAATTTTTTGAATAAGTGATTAAAGTAGTGAACAGGGGAATGTCTATGGATGTTGCTTATATGGATTTCCAGAAAGCATTTGATAAAGTCCATCATAAGTGACTATTAGCTAAAGTTGAAGGTCATGGAATTGAGAGCAAATTATTGACCTGGTTAGAAAATTGGCTGAGCGGCAGGAGACAGAGGGTAGGGATACTCAAATTGGCAGGATGTGACTAGTGGTGTCCCACAGGATCTGTGTTGACGCCTCAACTATTCACTGTATTTATTGACGACTTAGATGACGGGATAGAGAGCCACATATCCAAGTTTGCCGATGACACAAAGATAGGCAGCATTGTAAGCAGTGTAGAAGGAAGCATAACATTACAGAGAGATATTAATAGATTAAGTCAATGAATGGGCAAAACTGTGGCAAATGGATTTCAGTGTAGGCAAATGTGAGATCATCCACTTTGGACCTAAAAAGGATAGATCCGAGTACTTTCTAGATGGTGAAAAGCTCGAAACAGTGGAGATCCAAAGATACTTACGGGTCCATGTACATATATCATTAAAATGTCATGGACAGGTACAGAAAATAATCAAAAAGGCTAATGTGATGCTGGCTTTTATATCTAGAGGACTAGGATACAAGGGGGTAGAAGTTATGCTACAGCTACACAAAGCCCTGGTTAGACCACACCTGGAGTACCGTGTTCAGTTCTGGGCACCGCACCTTAGGAAGGATATATTGGCCTTGGAGGGAGTGCAATGTAGATTTACTAAAATGATACCTGGACTCCAAAGGTTAAACTATGAGGAGAGATTACACAATCTAGGGTTGTATTCCCTGGAATTTAGAAGATTAAGGGGTGATTTGATCTAAGTTTTCAAGATATTCAGAGATAATGATAGGGTAGTTGGAGAGAAACTATTTCCGCTGGTTGAGGAGTCTAGGACTCGGGGACGTAGCCTAAAAATTAGAGCCAGGTCATTAAGTAGTGAAGTTAGGAAACATTTCTACACGCAAAGGGTGGTAGAAGTTTGGATCTCTCCTCTGCAAATCGCAGCTAGCTGAATTGTTAATTTTAAATCTGAGATTGATAGATTTTTGTTAGCCCGATATCCCTTAATACCTTTTGTTAAGACGGGTATATGGAGTTAGGTCACAGATCAGCCGTGATCTCATTGAATGATGGAGCAGGCTCGAGGGGCTAAATGGCCTACTCCTGTTCCTGTTCCCTATGTTCCTATTTGGTCTGACAGATGACAACTTTGATGCTGGATTATCATCAATACGCCTTTGTACTCTTATCTCTTCTCAGGAACAGACTCCTTCTAAACATTTCTCAAGTAGGCTGGGAATGTCCTTGGTCAGCTAAACCTATCCATGTTAGTTTGAAAAGGGCTAACATTGATCAAATATCCATCATGCATTTCATTTTTAATATGGTCAAGTAACTGTTCACGCGTTTCTACATTAATGTGGTCAGGTATCTCTAATGCTGGATAGCATAATGCTGGATAGCATAATGCTGTCCAGCATTAATGCTATCCAGCATTATGCTATCTCTAATGCTGGATAGCATAATGCTGGATAGCATTAGAAAGCAGGAGGCTGAAAGATGGAGCTAAATGATCTATTCAGATTACATAGCCTTTATGTCATAAACTGAAGATTATTTTCAAGAAGATTTATGCTGCTTTTACATTCTGATCATCTACAGTATGAAACTCCTGAAGGGAAAACCTAGTTTAACAGATGTGCAGGACTGATTATAGAATAGGGCTGTACGTGCTTGTTTTAGTCATGCATGTTGTCTACTTAGTATTACAATAACACTCTATAAAAGCATGCATGTTTCTGAAATTGAAATGAATTATAATAGATTATAGTTAAAGGGAAATAAAAGTTAAATTTAAAGTTAAGAAAATCTGTTGAAAATAATTGAAATAAATCTTTAGATTTTTTGTTGGAATGGTTGCTGATTGCAGGACTAATTACGGCTGCAAGTTCTAAAGGGTGGTGCTGCTGTTCCTTTCTACATGACGATTCTAGAGAAGGAGTAATGTATTGAGACTGTTTCATTTTCCTGGACCAGCACTTGAGTCATGAAATTTTGTGGCAGGATATCACAAGTAGAATTAATCAATTCGACAATGGCAAATAAACTAGCACTTAAATTAGTCAACACAACATTGATATTTCTGTGCACATATAACTGGTAAATAATGTTGGAATGTGTTCATAAAAGTTATTATAATCTGTAGTTTTCCATTTGACAGTGATACTTTTTTCAGTTTCTATTAGTACCTAGAATGAACAGCCCGTGAGTAATTGGTTTGTTCCTCACATGCGTTACAGGATTCCATAAAGAACAAAAACTTTTGGGAGAGATGCGTGTAAAATATGTGAACCGTCTGATATTTATATATAGATATAATATATAGATGTAGGGTAGATTTGCAGAAATACTTGATTTGAAGCAGAATTGGACATAGGATTTCTGGCTTCATGCATACACTGGATATAACCAGGGATATGGAATTCGCTGGCATTCTGAACTCAGTATGATTGGAACTACAGTGAAACCTGTACAAAGGGACATCTGCAAAATAGGGACACTCATTGACAGGCCCAAATAATTTACTGTACATACAATGACTATTTTGAAAATAAGGACACCTGAAAATAAGGTGTCCCTAATTTACAGGTTTCACTGTATTTCAAAAAAATCAATCAGGTGACATGGTACTGCTTAGTAAAAAATTTAAGTTGGAAATGAAGAGCAATTCCACTCAACAGGTTAGGCAACATTGACAGGCATATGCAAATAGGTTTAATATAGTATCACCCTGATAATTCTATTCAATGGGTTAAGCCACATTGCCTGACACAGTAAAAATAAGGTCAATATAGCATCATGGGGCAGGAAAGTTGCTGAATAGAATGTTATGAGGTCAGAATTTGTGTAGAGGGTGGAGGAGGCCGAGGCAGATAAACAGAACCTTGATTTTGAGGACAAAGAAATCGATGAGCTCCTTGCAACTGGCATCAGGTGTGAGGTTGGAGGAGACAGAAGGGAGCTCGAGACATTACAGTTGTCCTGGTGAAGTGTGAGCTGGAGAAGAGCAGCACTTCTCATTTTCTATTTTTTTTGTTAGAATGAAGAGAAAATCAAAAAACAGCAAGAAAAAAACAAACCAAAATCTAATGGAGAGATTCTACTAAGCACTTCGGAAAAGAGGGAATCGCCTAAGATGCAAATGGAGTCTGGCAATGGCAGGCAAAACAGTGAGAAAGTGAAGCCAGGTGCAGTAGCATTAACTGAGCAACAAGAGGAAATTGAGCGCAACCGGAAAATGGAAGACTCTGGTAATTATACAAATGAAGTTGCTTAGCGAGTATGAAGCAAACAATGGCATACAGTAACTGTGTCTAAATTTGTGTTGCATACTGTTTATTAGACTTCACAAAAATGGTGTTCATATTTAATTGTATATTTAAAACTATGTATTTTAGCAGAGCCAGGGAAGAAGAAGGTCAAAAAGATTCATATAAAGAGAAAAAATAAGGTAGAACCAGTCGGTACAGATGATGAGTCCGAAAGTTCAAGTCCACCGCCACCACCTGGTGAGTAGAAGCCCCTTTTTCTGATATCGACCTAATAAAAAGAACCAGTTATGTTCAGAGAAAAAAGTGCCAATTAATGTGAGTTATGCTTGAAATGGAGCAGTCACAATTTGGAAAAAAAATTGAATTCAAAAAATGTATTCAAATTAAAGGAAGGAATATTTAGCATGTGGTGACAAATTATAATAATTCTGGCTGTTCTCTTAAGGATAAATAGGATTGGCAAATAGACAATTTTACTGATTTTAAAAAAAGCACATTAATCTGAGCTCCACTTGTATGCAGTAGGTAACTGTATCATGTTAGGTGGTACAAAGCCATACAGACCGGGCAAATCCCAGGTTCAGTCTGGTCTATGTTGTGTTAGCCGATAATAGCCAGGGTGATGGTGGGGTTGCTATAATTGATCTCAATGTCTCCAGATGGGGAGGGGAAAATTCCGTCAAGGTTCTAACTCCTATCTAATGATCTATGCTGGAAAGTGCATATGTTAATGTAGGTTGGGAACAGAATTTGATTTGTCTGTGATACCCTCCATGATCAAATTGCCTGCCAACACACGATACAGCCTCGCATGAGAAGAATGGGCACCTGGGTAAGTTAATTATGGCTGCTAGAACCTGTGCAATTGTACCCCAGCAGGAGTTTCTACCAGGAGCAAGAAATAGGAACAATTTATATTTCCTGGTAGTTTATGATATTTACTGATATCGTGTGTATGAAATCATGGAGTAGGTATACTTTGTGGGAAGTAGCTGGAACTGTCCTCCCTGATCTCAGTAATGAGACAGACAACTGTAACATAAATATTTTGATTGGTCTGTAATGATACTAGCTGGAACATTTGGCAAGAAACCAAATGAAACTAGAATATCAGCAGAGTAAAAGTTATTAGTTCTATACAAGGTAGAAATTCTCCTAACTTACATTCTAGGTGCCTGTTTCCAAACTGTTATTATTAGATGTATCTCAGCAATAACAGAGAACATAAATGAATTCTCCTTGTATACTAGAACCTCTGGGTAAATTATCTATGACTAATCTATTTCTGTTGTAATTTTAAAAAAGTATAAAAATCTTAATCAGCCAATCAGCAAGAGGCTTGCAGGTTGTAAAATCAACTTTAAAATGCAACTTATATATTAAATTTTATGGCAGATTAGACTTTTAACATGGTACTTAATAAATTATTGTAGTGCCACTTGTAGAGATTTTAAAATTAAAGTTAATCTTCTGTCTTAATCCTCTAGTTATTATAGGTAAGTCAGACAACCCATTAAGGGAAAATATTAGACTTCTCTAGTTAAGAGGTTCTAACCATGCACTTCCTTTCCTCTGCCTCATATATAATAGGAACATAGGAATATAGGAACAGGAGTAGGCCATTCAGCCCCTCGAGCCTGCTCCACCATTTGATAAGATCATGGCTGATCTGAGATCTAACTCCATATACCTGCCTTTGGCCCATATCCCTTAAAACCTTTGGTTGCCAAAAAGCTATCTATCTCAGATTTAAATTTAGCAATTGAGCTAGTATCAATTGCCGTTTGCAGAAGAGAGTTCCAAACTTCTACCACCCTTTGTGTGTAGAAATGTTTTCTGATCTCACTCCTGAAAGGTCTGGCTCTAATTTTTAGACTGTGCCCCTACTTCTAGAATCCCCAACCAGCGGAAATAGTTTCTCTCTATCCACCCTATCTGTTCCCCTTAATATCTTATAAACTTCGATCAGATCACCCCTTAACCTTCGAAACTCCAGAGAATACAACCCCAATTTGTGTAATCTCTCCTCGTAACTTAACCCTTGAAGTCCAGGTATCATTCTAGTAAACCTACGCTGCACTCCCTCCAAGGCCAATTTGTCCTTCCGAAGGTGCGGTGCCCAGAACTGCTCTCAGTGCTCCAGGTGCAGTCTAACCAGGGTTTTGTATAGCTGCAGCATAACTTCTGCCCCCTTGTACTCTAGTCCTCTAGATGTAAAGGCCAGCATTCCATTAGCCTTATTGATTATTTTCTGCACCTGTTCATGACACTTCAATGATATATGTACCTGAACCCTTAAGTCCCTTTGGACATCCACTGATTTTAACTTTTTACCATTTAGAAAGTACCCTGTTCTATCCTTTTTTGATCCAAAGTGGATGACCTCACATTTGCCTACATTGAATTCCATTTGCCACAGTTTTGCCCATTCACCTAATCTATCAATATCCCTTTGTAATTTTATGTTTTCATCTCCACTGCTTACAATGCCACCAATCTTCGTGTCATTGGCAGACTTAGATATCAGACTTTCTATGCCTTCATCTAAGTCGTTAATAAATATTGTGAATAATTGAGGCTCCAAGGCAGATCCCTGCGGGACTCCACTAGTCACATCCTGCCAATGTGAATACCTACCCATTATCCCTACTCTGTCGCCTTTCGCTCAGCCAACTTCCTAACCAAGTCCATACTTTTCTCTCGATTCCATGGGCTTCTATCTTAGCTAACAGTCTCTTATGTGGGACTTTATCAAGTGCCTTCTGGAAGTCCATATAAATAACATCCATTGACATTCCCCTGTCCACTACTTTAGTCACCTCTTCAAAAAATTCAATCCGGTTTGTCAGGCACGACCTACCTTTCACAAATCCATACTGGCTCTCTCTGATTAACTGAAAATTCTCGAGGTGTTCAGTCACCCTTTTCTTAATTATAGACTCCAGCATTTTCCCCACAACAGATGTTAGGCTAACTGGTCTATAATTCCCTCATTTCCCATAAAAAGCGGAGTGACATGTGCAATTTTCCAATCTAGAGGGACAGTTCCTGAATCTAGAGAACTTTGAAAGATTATGGTTAGGGCATCTGCAATGTGCTCACCTACTTCCTTTAAAACCGTGGGATGGAAACCATCTGGTCCTGGGGATTTGTCACTCTTTAATGCTATTATTTTCTTCATTACTGTTCTACTTATGTTAATTTTATTGAGTCCCTGTCCCCGATTCAATATTAGTTTTCTTGGGATTTCCGGCATGCTATCCTCTTTTTCTACTCTAAATACTGACGCAAAATAATTATTCAACATGTCCGCCATTTCCCCATTGTCAATGACAATATCCCCACTTTCAGTTTTTAAGGGGCCAACACTGCTCCTGACCACCCACTTTTTCCTAATGGAATTATAAAAGTTCTTCATATTGGTTTTGATATCCCTTGCAAGTTTCTTTTCCTACTCTCTTTTTGTAGCTCTTACTATCTGTTTTGTGACCCTTTGTTGATCTTTGTATCTTTCCCATTCGCCAGGATCTGTGCCATTTTTTGCCTTTTTGTATGCCCTTTCCTTATGTCTTATACTGTCCCTTACCTCTTTAGTTGTCCATGGCTGTTTTTTTTGGCAAGTAGAGTTCTTGCCCCTCAGGGGTATAAACCGATTCTGTATCACGTTAAATGTTTCTTTAAACATTTCCCACTAATCATCAGTCGTTTTACCCATTAACAGATTTGCCCAGTTTATTGTGGACCGTCTCTGTCTCATCCCATTGAAGTCGGCCTTACCCAAGTCGAGAATCTTAGCAGCTGATTCACTTTTTTCCCTTTCAAATACTACTTTGAACTTGATAATGTTATGATCGCTCATGGATAGATGTTCACGTACAGTCAAGCTGTTAACTAAACCTGGTTCATTACTCATTACTAAATCTAGTATGGCTTGCCCCCTTGTTGCCTCTAGGACAAACTGCTGTAGAAAACTATCCCAGACACACTCAAGAAATTCACTACCTTTCTGACAGTTGCTAGTCTGCTTTTCCCAATCTATGTGAAGGTTAAGACCACTATGCCTTTGTTACACGCTTGTCTAATCTCTGCATTTATACAATCTAGCACTTCAGAGCTGCTGCCAGGGTCCTGTACACAACTCCCATTATAGTCTTCGATCCTTTCCTATTTCTCATTTCAACCCATAAGGTCTCTGTTGGCTGCTTATCCCTCGTTATATCCTCCTTTATCATTGAAGTGATTTCATCTCTAATCACTAAGGCTACTCCTCCCCCTCTTCCATTTTCCCTATCTCTCCTGCAGACCTTATAACCTGGTATATTTAGTTCCCAATCCTGACCATCCTGCAGCCATGTCTCAGTAATAGCTTTCATGTCATACCCTCCAATTTGAATTTGTGCCTGTAGTTCATTTAATTTATTCCTTATACTTTGTGTGTTTGTATATAGAACTCTTAGTTGGGCCACAAACCCTAGCTGTCCTTCAGCTTTGATGCTGGGTTAATCGCTTTACACCTTCTAGTTTTCACTTTATCTGTAGTGCCTAAAGTACACTTTCTTTCTACTGCTCTACGCTTTTCCCTTTCACTTGTTCTTGAACAACTATTTGTATTGTAAATTTCCCCTGGGTCCTACCCTCTCTTGCTTCTCTCAACTTTACTCTCTTCTGACTCCCCGCTCAGGTTCCCGTCCCCCGTCACTCTAGTTTAAACCCTCCCCAACAACAGTAGCAAACCTCCCTGCAAGGATATTAGTCCCGGATCTGTTGAGGTGCAACCCGTCCGGCTTGTACAGGTCCCACCTTCCCCAGAATCGGTCCCAATTCCTCAGTAATCTAAAGCTCTCCCTCCTGCACCAATCCTCCAGCCACGCATTCATCTGATCTATTCACCTATTCCTATACTCACTATTGTAAACAATTTTACAACACCAAGTTATAGTCCAACAATTTTATTTGAAATTCACAAGCTTTCAGAGGCTTCCTCCTTCCTCAGGTGAATGTGATACTCACTAGCACGTGGCACTGGGAGTAATCCTGAGATTACTACCATTGAGGTCCTGCTTTTTAACTTATTTCCTAACTCCTTATATTCTGCTTGCAGGACCTCATCCCTCTTTTTACCTATGTCGTTGGTACCGCTATGGACCACGACCTCTGGCTGTTTACCCTCCCCCTTCAGAATGTCCTGCAGCCGCTCAGTGACATCCATGACCCTGGCACCAGGGAGGCAACATACCGTCCTGGAATCACGTTTGCGGCCGCAGAAACGCCTGTCTGCTCCCCTAACTATAGAATCCCCTATCACTATTGCTCTCTCGACCTTTCTCCACCCCCCTGTACAGCTGAGCCACCCATGGTGCTTTGGACTTGGCTCTGGCTGCACTCCGCAGAGGAACCCTCTCCCCCACCAGTACCCAGAACTGAATAACGTATTTAAATGGCAGCATTAGTCATATTCACACTAATTCTGCTAGTCAAAACGCTTTTCTTTAATAGTTCTGTGCACTTGTCGCAATCTGCGATGTTGACATATTTATTTGGTTGTGTTTATGAGCCTTGATCCCTATTTGAAGTGTTTAATGCTAGGGTAGTCATAATGGTGATAATACCTGTGTTGATAGTTGTTACATCAACCATCATCGTAGAGAGATTTCCAGGCAGAGAGTGGATCCCTCTGGGTCTAAACAAATAAATTAGAGCGAGAACACGTTCAAAATTGGTAGTTCCATCAAGATATAGATCTCCAGTCGAAGGTTTCCTGAGGCCAGTTTCAATCAGTGTGATCAAACCCTACATCTGAGTCATGATTTCTTGTCCAGACCAGGAATTATATTTCAATTAAGGCCCTAGAATCTTGTACTCATGGATAGAGAGTCCTAGGTTGCAGAATGCAACACAAAGAAAACTTCAGGTACACTAGGCAAATGTTCTGTATCACTGGATGGGCATTTTATCAGTTATCAAGACTACAAATTCAAGTTCCTCTCATAAATAAAGATGCTATATGGATGGCCATTGTTGCCTCTTGCTTCCCAGGATGTCCTGCATGTGGCTATTAGATTTCAAAATTAGACTTTGTTGCTGAATTAAAATGCATGGGATGATGCCATGTATGTCGGTCTAATGGAATTTTGGTGACTCCAGGCTATCCTTGGATCAGGTGTTGGACACCCTCACCAAGTACAAGTAAGCCTGTTTCAGGGAATGAGCCATCCCATAAAGGACAGAAATGACAAAAGTGCCTTTTTGACCAAAAACGCACCTTCTTGAGTTAAAGTTTTACCACCCTAGTCACTTGCGCAATTCTCCAAGCAAGTTGCAAAGGTTCATATAGCTAGACCATCTGCCATCCTAGCATCTCAACAATCTGAGCATACCTGAATGAAATTTTGCAATTTCCAGGGCATCTAAGTAACTTGAAGGCTGTGATTTAAGTAATGGTTCTACTGGCACCAAATCTATTCTAAATGTTTTTATATACTTAAAAAAATATGTATATGTTGATGTCACTTAACTCTAAATCTTTTCATTTGTTCTCTCTATATCATACCTTTGAGCATTATGTTGACTATAATTTCATTTGGATCATTTCAGCTCACCTGGATATTTTGCCTTTTTTAAAACTTTTCTTGCTCTGTTGAACTTTAACATCAACATTGCAGCAAGATCATTTTCAAGCCAGACTTTCATGTTTAATGGTTATTTTATCTGTCTTCCTTTAGTCGGCTGGGGTACTCCCAAAGTTACCAGGCTTCCAAAACTTGAACCTCTTGGTGAAACACAACATAATGGTAATTTTATTTCAACGTTCAGTGTTGCTCAGCATGCTTATTTTGAGCCTCATTTAATTTGTTCAGCAGCAACCTTCACCAAAGACTATATACAACATAATGCCCTGAAGCAATCATTGTAATTTTTTTATTTTATAATGGTTTTAGAGCCTTTGATGATGATATTTCATAGTAAGAACAATATAAGATATCTGCTTTGCAAAATTTGTATGAAAAATTCTGGAAGGATTTTTTTTGGAGCTGCTGTGGGTGTGTCTAACCTATAAGCATGATATCTACTACAGCCAGCATATCTATAACAAAGTATAGTGTATTAATGTTAACAACTATTACAAAATGTCATACTGAACAGAACTAAACTACTTATATTGATATTCATATAGTAGAACCATAATATATATATATATGTTCACTGTATTCACAAACTACCTCAGCACTGGAGTTCAGAAAATGATTATATGCTATCATATCATGTTATTAGAGTTACAAGACTCCTGTTGTTCATTGGTTGATAAGAGTTAATAGGGTTTTGTTAACTGTGTGGTCACATCTATCCATTTTGTCATCTTGGCACACATCAATAACTTTTGATGATTGTTTCATTTAGTTATAGAGATTTTACTGGAGTTTGGTCTACTGAGACTAAACTTGAATATTGGGAAGACCGAAGCAATTGTCTTCGGTCCCCACTACAAACTTTGTTCCCTAGCCACCGACTCCATCCCTCTCCCTGGCCACTGCCTGAGGCTAAACCAGACTGTTCACAGCCTTGGCGTCCAATTTGACCCTAAGCTGAGCTTCCGACCCCATATCCTCTCTCATCACCAAGACTGCCTACTTTCATATAGAACCATAGAAAAGATGCAGCACAGAAGGGGGCCATTCGGCCCATCGTGTCCGCGCCAGCTCGAAGAACAACTAGGTGCCCATTCTAATCCCACCTTCCAGCACCCGGTCCGTAGCCCTGCAACTTACAGCACTTTAGGTGCAGGTCTAGGTGCTTTTTAAGAGTTGAGGGTCCCTGCCTCTACCACCAATTCGGGCAGCGAATTCCATACACCCACCACCCTCTGGGTAAAAAAGTTTTTCCTCATGTCCCCTCCAATCCTTCCGCCAATCAGCTTAAATCTATGTCCTCTAGTTTGTGAACTGTCCGCTAGGGGAAACAGGTACTCCCTGTCTACTCTATCTGGGCCTCTCATAATTTTGTACACCTCAATCAAGTTTCCCCTCAGCCTCCTCTGCTCCAAGGAAAACATCCCCTGCCTATCCAATCTCTCCTCATAGCTACAATTTTCAAGTCCTGGCAACATTCTTGTAAATCTTCTCTGCACTCTCTCCAGAGCAATTACGTCCTTCCTGTAATGTGGTGACCAGAACTGCACACACTAATCCAGCTGTGGCCTTCCCAGCATTTTATACAGTTCCATCATTACATCCCTGCTTTTGTATTCTATACCTCAGCTAATAACGGAGAGCATTCTGTATGCCTTCTTCACAACCTTATCTACCTATACTGCCACCTTCAGGGACCTGGTGCACATGCACTCCAAGGTCTCTCACTTCCTCTACCCCTCTCAATATATTCCCGTTTACTGCGTATTCCCTTTTACTAATTGCCCTCCCTAAGTGCATTACCTCACACTTCTCCGAGTTGAACTCCATTTGCCACTTTTCTGCCCACTCCACCAACCCATTGATATCTTCTTGGAGTCTACAGCTATCCTCTTCACTATCAACTACACGGCTAATTTTTGTGTCATCTGCAAATTTGCAATCATGCCCCCTACATTCAAGTCCAAATCATTAATATATACCACAAACAGCAAGGGACCCAACACTGAGCCCTGTGGCACACCACTGGAAACTGATTTCCATTCGCAAAGGCATCCATCGACTTTTACCCTTTGTTTCCTGTTACTGAGCCAATTTTGGATCCAATTCACCACATTTCCCTGTATCCCATGGGTTTTTACATTTCTGACCAGTCTGCCATGTGGGACCTTGTCAAATGCCTTACTAAAATCCATGTAGACAACATCCACTGCACTACCCTCATCAATTCTCCTTGTCACTTCCTCAAATAATTCAATCAGATTTGTAAGGCATGACCTTCCCTGAACAAATCCATGCTGACTATCCCTGATTAAACCATGCCTTTCCAAGTGACAGTTTATCCTATCTCAGTATTGATTCTAATAGTTTGCTCACCACTGAGGTAAGACTGACCGGCCTATAATTGCTCGGCCTTTCCCTCGAACCCTTTTTAAACAACGGTACTACGTTTGCAGTCTTCCAGTCCTCCGGTACCTCCCCTGTATCTAATGAGGATTGGAAAATGATCCTCAGAGCATCCGCTATTTCTTCCCTGGCTTCCTTCAATAGCCTAGGAAACAATCCATCCGGCCCTGGTGACTTATCAACTTTAAAGGATTCCAGTCCCTCTAGTAATTCCTCTCTCTCTGTTTACCTTATCCAATATTTCACACCTCTCCTCTTTAACTATTACATCCAGATCTTCCCTTTCCCTTGTGAATACAAAGACAAAATATTCATTTAAAACCCTACCCACATCCTCTGCTTCTACACACAAGTTACCCTTATCATCCCTGATAGGACCCACCTTTTCCTTAGCTATCCTCTTGTTCTTAATGTACTGATAAAACATCTTTGGGTTTTCTTTAATCTTACTAGCTAATATTTTTTCATGCCCTCTCTTTGCTTTCCTTATTTCCTTTTTTATGTCATCCCTGTACTTTCTATACCTTTGTATCATCGCCCGTCACCACCCTTGCCTCAGCTCATCTGCTGCTGAAACGCTCATTTATGCCTTTGTTACCTCTAGACTCAACTATTCCAATGCTCTCCTGGCCTGCCTCTCACCTTGCACCCACTGTAAACTTGAGCTCATCCAAAACTCTGCTGCCCATATCCTAACTCGCACCAAGTCCCATTCACCCATCACCCCTGTGCTCACTGATCGACATTGGCTCCCAGTCCATCAAAGTCTCGATTTTAAAATTCTCATCCTTGTTTCCCTCCATGGCCTTGCCTCCTTAGCTCGGTAACCTCCTCCAGCCCTACAACCGTCTGAGATCTCTGCACTTCTCCAATTCTGGCCTCTTGCACATCCCCGATTTTCTACGCTCCACTGTTGGCGGCCGTGTCTTCAGCTGCCCAGGCCTTAAACGCTGGAATTCCCTCGCTAAACCTTTCTGCCTCACTACCTCTTTCTCCTCCTTTAAGACACTCCTTAAAACCTACCTCTTTGACCAAGCTTTTGGCCACCTGCCCTAATACCTCCTTATGTGGCTCATGTCAAATTTTGTTTGATCATTCTTATGAAACGCCTTGGGACGTTTGACTGCATTGAAGGCGCTATATAAATGCAAGTTATTGTTGAGTATAGCAGGGTAGTAGACCAACTTGATTCACAGTATTTAGTGTCCATTTCCCTCCTCAGAGAAATGCTACAGAAAAGACATTTATGTTCCATGCAAATATGAGTCAATCTGAAATTTTCTACTAAACATTACAACTTCTGTATCTTATGCCTTTGTCACTGGTGGAATCCTTTCCCCTGCACATCTTATCCAGATTGTTTTAAAATCTTGCAGCCACAGAATAATCCTGACAAATTATAAACTCTTTTGCATTATCACTGTCATCTTCCATTATTGTCCCACCGATGTGCTAATAAAAGAACGTTAATAATACCATTATGGCAATGCTACTTGATAGGTGCTAAACATAGATGCCAGCAACAATCAGTGTTCAGTGACATTGAGATGATTGTTAATGAAAACATTGATACTTGAATAGTTGGTAGCACTTTTATGCTATTTGATTAGTTGAATTAGGAGAATACATCTAAGGAGAGGGTTAAATGGGGAGGAATTAATAGGATACTTTCAACACTTGATTCGGTACAAAGCGAGCCCTGTAAGTTAGGATGCTGTACTGTACTTAGTTCTGGTTAATGAACCGAGGCAAGTCATCAGATGAAAAATTGGGGTTTGAGCAATCATAACATAATTTACTTTGTTAAAATAGAGAATGAAAATAACAATTAAAAACACTCTTTGGAGAAGGGCATAAACCATGAAAGAGGACTCAGTCTGGATAAATTAAAAGAGAAACAGTGGAGCAACAGTGGGGAAATATTTAAGTATGAGACTGATACAGCACAGTCTAGAAAAAAATCCAATGAGAATATAAGAGGCTGTGTCTGGGTTGTGGTTCTGTGGATTAACAGTTAGATTGGACTGAAAATAAGGTTTAAAAAAGAATTATATGACAAAGCTAAATCTAAAGACACAAGTTCTAAGAAATGCTGTGATCTATAAATAGAAGGTACAGAAAGCTAAGAGGAATTATGGAAAAAAGCTTTCAGCTAATGTAGAGGGAAATGGTAAAGGTTTTTACAAATACATCAGGAAAAAAGAATCATTGAGGGTGCAAAGCTGCTCAAATGTGTATAGTGAGATTATTATTATTTGCTTAACGATGTCGTTTCAGTATTTAGAGAGTGAAGGAAGTCTTGAAAATCTGTGGATGAAGAAATAGAAGGGCAACCAATAAATATATGCATTGATTAAAAATACAATTATTGAGGGGCTGGAGGTGCTAAAATTGTGTTCAGGACCACATGGCATGTACCTCAGAATACAGAAGGGGGTAATGAGGAAATAGCGGAGGGACTAACTATGATATTCCAAAATTGGAGACAACATAAATGAATACCTACAGGGCATGAACTGATCAGAGGTCAGAGCATGGATTTGGGAAGTGTAAATCATGTTTGACTAACCTGATTATAAACAGGGGATATTGGCTTGCAGAAAGCATTTGATAAACTATTGCACAAAAAATTGAATAAGAAAATTAGGACCCATACTACAAAAGGGAAAGTGGCAGTACATAGAGACAGATGGCTGAAAATCAGACAGGAAACAGTTGCAGTAAACGGATGTCTCTGAAACTGGCAGGCAGTGGCTAATGGAATGTACCAGAGATCGTTTTTGGGACCATGTTTCTGTTTGCACATGTGTTCGTGTGCTGTCTGCCTGTGCGTGTCTCTATCTACATATTTCTGCACACACTTTCTTTATGTAACACTTACCTGCTATAACAGATGGTTCAGCTAATTAAAGGGGAACATTTTTTTTTGAGAGCAGGAGTCACAAATAGAAGAATGTTTAAAGACGCAGCAGCTGACTGGGTGGTGGTGGGGGAGGGAGCGGGGGAGGGAGGAGAATTAGCCCCTTAATGCTGGAGAGATATAATAGTTCTGGCGAAAGTGCAGCACAGATTTATCAGGACAATACATGAAGGATGAGGAGTCTGAATTACAAGAAATGGCTAGGTCAACTGAGGCTGTATTCTCTTGAACTAGAAGATTGAAGGTGATGGTAGGATTCTTCAAAATGATAAAAGGAATAGGCAAGGTAAACTTAGATTATTTCCTTTGGTAGGTAAATCCAAGAGATAGGGTCATGATCTTAAGATAAGCACAAGAGGTATAAAGGAGGAGATTAGAAGGAACTTTTTCACACAGAAGAGTTATCGGTATGTGAAATGCTTTTCCACAAGTGACGCTGCTAATTTCAAAATGGTACTGATGAGAATAATATAAAAGATATGGGGAGAAAGCAGGACAATGGCACTGTATAAAATCAGCATAAGCAATAAGAGCTGAACGGCCTCCTGTGCTAAAAACTCAATATTTACAAAACAAGATGATTATAAGCTCCTCTGATGGTTCAACTGGTTAAAGTAGTGAGTAGCTGAGTCAGATAGACCAGGAAGATCAGAAATGTAACCTTTGATTTGTACTGAATTAATTGGTCTCAGCCAGGATAGGGGTAGGGGTAGGGGCACTACAAATAGGCCTGGTACCCCTGAGTTAAAGTGGGAAAAATCAACCAGGATTCCAATTACTAAACTGAACACTATCCACCAACTAGGTGGCAACAGTGTTAATTTGAACATTTTATAATTTGTTGTAAGTATTTTTTATCTGCAAGGATTCCGGCACCTGATTGCTATCCAGCGGCCCTTGCTGGAAGTACACCTGTGTATATATTGTTGAAAGCAGGTTCAGGCTTGGCTATGATGCTCCCAATGAATGAAGTCTATTAACACGCATAGTTCAAGGCTCATACATGAATATTGTCATTGTGGGTAAGTTACCGGAGAACAACTACCACCTGTAGAACCATATCCTTAGCAAGGAATTCAATGTCTTCAGGAGAAGAGAGAGGAGAGAGGATTTTTGATAAAAGGGAGAAAATTGGAAGGAATTGAAGAAAAGATGAGGAGAAAAATAAAGTTAAGAATGTATCCGTAAACCACCCCACTGTTTCATTGACCTTATTAATTGTTCTGTAGATGTTTTGTATGTGTAATCTTTGAGATTACTATTCTAGATGTCCTTGAATTCTCCTTTATAGCAGAGCACTGCTGAGATGAAAATCAAACATTCATCCTCCAGTTTTCTCCCTTGTTCCCTCCTTTCAATTCGGTGTCATTCTGAGGCAGAATTCTACGGGTGTGCAGCATCTCCCTCACACTCACACATACAGGCACACTTAATGACACATTTACACTTACACACACACACTTCCTGGTTGATTTCCCACCCACCCCAAGGGTCAATTGGGGTGGGTGGGAAATCAACCTGCTGCTGCCATGGCTAATTAACCACTAACCATTGTAGCATTTTTAAACAAAAATTGTGAATGATACTTCATTTAAATTGGTAAATCTCCTCATACTGACCTCCAATAAGGATTTGATGAGAATTGATGTGAACTTTGCTTGTAGAACAGTTACTGCACTTCCAATAGAAAGTAGTTAAGTGCTTACAGTGTCATAAAAGAGTTTAACATGAAAGTTGTTCTATGAATGCAAGGAGAATCCAAGTGTTGTCCATAGTAATACTATATGGTTATGTGATTTAAGACCCAAGTACATGAAAATTGTTTTCCTAACAATAATTTACCCCTATATGAAAGTTTGAGTGCATTAGTAACAATGGAAAAATTCAACGGTGTTTTTGTTTTGAGAAGTAATGAAGTTTTCACTACAGGGTTTACACTTTTGTTGGTTCTAATTAGGAAATTCAATAGTTTCAAGTATTAACCGATTACATTTCCCTTTTAACCTATTTAACAGATTTTTACAGTAAGCCGCTGCCACCACTAAAAGTGAGCCAGAAACCAAATGCTGATACCCATGATGTCATCTCCTAGCAGTATGGATGTATGAACGCTTTGAACAGAAATAAATAGATAATTTTTGAAGTTCTATAAAAGCAAACTTATGGTTCATTTTTAAAAAAATTTTCTTCTCCAAAATCAGGAAAGATCTAAAGGACCTATCATCAAGAAGGAAAAGAATCTCCTAGTGATCACTTTTCAGAACAAAACAGACCTTTGAATTCTGCATTCAAGAAAGCTGTATTGAAACTGCATTGGCATGTTAGCAATACAAAAAAAATGGCTGGTACGGACAGACTTTAGCTTCGAGGAAGGTGTTGAATGGATACATTAAGCAGGTGGCATCTTTCATAAACATAGGAGAAGAAACATGTAGTGAGATAATATACTCGAGAAGTATTTCTGCTGCTGTTTAAACCAGTGGTACTTTGTATCAATTGAAAAGTTCATGAACACCCACTGAAACCTGGCACAAAAAACAAGAATCTTTTTTAATATAAGATTTGACATTTGTATAGTACAGTCCATTTTAATGCCTTTTGTGCTTAATGTCTTTTGAACAATCTTTCTAGAAAATGCAATATAGTCATGAGACTAATTATGTTTAGAACTGCAGATATTTTGTTTTCTTTCAAAGTTCAAGCAAGAACTTCCATTCAAGTGGTCTTGAAACTCAACTGGACTGGATATCTGCAAATACTGATGTAGCAATGCTTTGTTATATGTTCCATGGAGCAATATGTGTTTTTTTATAGATGACATCACGTGTAATATATTAACTTGCATAATCCATTCACCTCCCTCGAAAACTGTTGTGAGTTGTCTCTGGATGTGCTCTTATAACTGCTTACACAGATATCCCAGTTTTTGATTGCAGAACCACTTGTCTTTAAAGACTCACATCCTCTGCGATCAGAGAAAACAAATCACTGTTATGTAGATTACAGTCAAATGAGAAATTATTTTAGAAGTAGCTTGTATTTTCCATCCTGAGATGTAGATGGATCTGTTCTTGTAGAGAACAGCTGTATAATGTAGTGTACGTCACTGGTCATAAAAGTTGTATGTAAAATTTAGATCCATATTGTTTCTGTAATGTTTATTCCTTTTCTTAAAATGTTCTACCTATACTGTTTGAGATTATTTGATTATAATACTATTATACTTGTATTTGTCAAACTAGTTTGTGACAGTTTTTCAAGCACTTTGTACATCTTTCAGGAAAGAATCTTGCATTTTCAAAAAGTATTAGGGGCTGTGAAAAGACTACAGTGAATCACTTTGGTGTTAGACTGTACTGCATGGGTATAAGTCAGCCAAAACCTGATAAATTTCATTAGAGTAGCTTGTTTCTTTCAAAAATACAGTACCTAATATCCAATTAGCTTTTAAAACACTTGTGATTGTCACTTTAGTTTATAATCTGAGGGTATTGGGATAATTTGTTTGTGTAATAACTAGCACAATTGGTACTAAAATTGCTCTTGTGAGAAAGATAATGCAGAACAGCAAGGATGCTGGCTGGCATACATGATTTCTTATGGCATGAACTGGCCCCAATTGTAGGTCTTCCATTTTTCTGTATTCCCATCTGCAGGTACTTTTTTATACTATACAATTTAGGCACCACAAAAACTATTAAACAGTGGTCTATTCTCATGTAATGACTTTGAACCTCTTTGTATATACTTGGACGTGTCACTTAACATCAAACTATTGCTTCATCAATCAAAATGTCAAAAAGCAAATTTTACCAGATTATAGCTGAAGATAAAGCCTTTCTGCAAACAAATTTAACACTAAATTAGTTTTATAATTTCTCAAGTTTTAAAGTTTTCAGTTTTTTTTTGTTTCTCTGCAACTCATTCACAAATTTTCCCTCTTGCCTGTCCTTGCCTGAAGGCGGTGCTTCATGTTGGAGTCTCAGTATCAACAACTATCTAGTACCTCACCAAGTAGGAACTTTTCATGTGTCAGTCTGGACAGGTGCCACTGATCTATTTAACCAGAGGGCCCGTCACAGCAGAGCCCAACCTGTTCTCATCCGATGTCCACACGTGCATTTAGAGTAGGAGGAACCATTGGATAGCTATCAGATGTTGGAACACCAGATGATTCCCTGTGCTCTTGCTACCCCTTTCTTCCCTGCCGCCCCTCTTTCCCACCACCCCCAAAAAAACAATCCTTCCAGTTTGGGGAAACAGGCAAATTGTCATAATACACACAGCCCCAACTAAAATTGGCTAACAGTGCAGATGAGGGGTTAAACCTGTGACCTTGTTGTACGGGATGCTACTAATAATGGTGCATTCATTTTTGGTAAGAACATTATAAATTGTCAGATTTGTAACTAAATATTTGTATCAGAATATTTGTATTTATATTTCTGATTACAGATTTCTTACTGAGATTTTCTTAATCCAAACACAAAGTACATAAATTTTATCACAGTCAATTGTTCCTATTTATTTTGTTCTAGGACAGCCAAAGTGTTAGACTGTGCTCTGCTTTTTTTAAAAAAAAATCCACCTCATTGGTTTGTATTAAAATTTCTTGTAAAAAAAAGTATGGTTAAATGGTATGTTCTTTATGTTTCAAATATCAATAACAAGTATTACAAATTAAATATTTTGATTTACAATATGCTTACCTTTAAGTCCAAGCTTAATCACAAACTTATTTTTGAAAGTAGCTATATCCTTTATTTTGAACATTTTTGTAGTAATATATCTATTTGTACTCCAGTAATCATTTAAAATATATGTACTAATTTGTTGAACATATTTATCAGTTTGTCCAGAGTCAATACTATGTGATAGTGTTTGGAATGTTGTTGTAAAATGTCATGCTCAAAAGTTAATATCTGATTAAAACCAGGAGATTATTATATTTCAGGGCTTCATTTAATAACTGAAGATTTTATGATCGTTTAAAATAAAAAGATTACCTTTTAAATGATGTTGGATAGTCCTTTTTTCTTTCTACAGTCATATGTTTGGAGACTAAGGTAATTACGCCTTTTTACCTCATAAGCTAGGATCGAACACCGTCTAGATATCATCTCCAACCCATTGCTTATAAATGAAATTAATCCATACCACATTAGTTATTAGTGGATGAGGCAAGGATGTCTCTCCTCTTGTATTTGTCTTGATTGTTCTCTTCACCCTACCTAACTCAAGCTACATTATAGCAATTTGGATGACTGGAATATTCTCACAAGTGATTCCCATAAGCAGCAGTGTCAGCCAATATGACTACCAGCATGTTGATCTCATGAAGGTGTTAGAGTAAAATTTAAGCTGTTGAGTTAAAGGCAGAGATGAAGTGACTATTGTGTGCATGGCTGCGGTCACTGCCCCAAGACCACACTGAAATGCGCTTTGCGCAGACCAGACTAACCCTAATTAAAAGCTTAAACATAACATATGACTACTAACCAAAATGGACTCTACTAAACAAAATGGATTCTGCGACTGTGGGAAAAGACATTTAAAAATGCTGAGTTTGTGTATTCAGAAAACTGACTTACAGTCTGGAAGTACAAAAGACATTTCACAACGAGCTGATAAAAACTACAGAACCAGACTGAATAGACAAAGCCCATACTGTCTTAAGTTGATAACAGTTGTTTTAATGTGATTGGAGGTCATTTGTTGCTGTGGGGGCCTAATTGGCTAATGTGTAAACTAATCAAGACTAATAATGTAATAGCTGCTGAAAGTCTGTATTTGAAAGGTATAAAATAGCGTGACAACCATTTTGAAGTTGAGAAAGTGGCTGCGTGTGCTGTGGAGTGTCCAGTTCTTCTCCCAAAGTACTTTGTCCAATAAACTGCATGTTGAATCTTTAAGTATGAGTCCGAGTGGTGATTTTCCCACAACAAATTGGCGTAGTCGGCAGGTTCTCACTGCTGGTGAGCTGATCGGTTGGCCTCGATCGGCGAACTGGAGTAGAGATTATTGAACTGTGGGAGTCAGACTGAGCCAACACTGCAGTTAAAAACAGGGGGTAAGTTAGGAGAATTTATGGGACTGTTGGGTATAAACAGGAACTGGTTGCTTGTGCTGATCGACTAAGGACAAGGGAGTGCCTCCGGCAGATGCCCAGCCTTAGACTGGTTGTTAAGAGGGGAGATCCCCCACGCGAAGGTCAGGACCACGAAGTGGGCGCAGAGACCGGGGGCACTTGCGATTGTAAAGCACAAGTAATCAGGGCCATCCGGTATCAAACTCTGTAGTGGCGAACAAACGCAGAGATTAGAGCATAAGTTAATTTACGATGTGTACTGTCTGACGTTTTTTAAAAAAAAGTGTTAAGAAGCTGATCACCTTAACCTAGAGCCGAACTCCAGTGGAGGAAACACGTTACCAAAACGGTAATTGTGGCAGTGAGTATATAGTCGGGGCCGGAGTTAAAAAGTTAAAAGTAAAATCTGGAGTGGAGTTTGGGCTGGGAGTTAGAAAGTTTCAGAAAGTCTGAGAGAAAGGAAAATCTGGTGACCGGTGATTAAAGACCGGCAGAGTCCGGTGATGAGAGACTGGAAGAGAAAGTTTGAGAGAAAGGAAAGTCCGGTGATAAGAGACCGGGACCCGAAAGATAGAAAGAAAAGAAGACACAGCAAGTAAAGATGACAAGTGAACAAACTAGATGGGGACCTGCGGGCTCCCTTATTGATAAATATATGACAGACAGACACTCGTTGATTAAGCAGATGCAAAAGGATGGCTGGGATGTTTCTCAGACCTTAGAACAACAGAGAAAGTGGATAGATAGGGAAAAGAAAGACAGAACAAAAAAAAGGCAGGGGTATTACTAGTCCACCAACTAGCTGGACTAATGGGACAAGTAGGCACCTCCACTAGAAAGTGGAGTGAAGATAAGGATAAAATTAGGGAATTAGAAACTAGGATAAGGGAATTAGAAAAAAAAAGGAATCAATTAAAATGTTTAAAAGACAGACCCGGAAAAGAAAGGGTCCTTTTGTTTTAGTGTACTGTCTCTTTAAAAAGCCTGTCCTGATTGTGAGTGTTTACCACGCCCCCTTCTTACTGCGTCTTACGTGTTTTCTTCTTTTGTGTGATGTATTTGTTTTGTCTTGTGTTTAATTCTGAGATTGCTGAATTAAAATTGAAGTTATTGAAGTTAAGTGACCTGTTAAATTCTGATTCTTATAAAATGTGAGCATGTCAAATTCCAGACATGGGATGTTCTAAAAATTGGCATTTTGAATTTTTATCTTGTGATTGGCTGTGGTTAAAAAAAAGGTTAAAAAAAAAATAACGGGACAGATATAAAAAAGCTATCTGGTATCACCATGATCGGAAAAGTCGGAAAGCTGGAACAGCTCAGAGAGTTAGTCACAATCTTACCCACTAAAAGTATGTAAAAAAAAAATGAATTGGAAAGCTATAGTTGTGTATGACGAGCAAATTATAAAACTTACGAAGACTAACTATAAACTAAAATGTACGATGGGAGATGTTATTTCCCGGTATGAATTTTTTCTAAACAAAGAATTTATGTGAAAATTACATTGACGTATGCTGAGAATGCTGCGTGAATCTGATATCTGACTCCGTCGGTTTGTTAGAAAAGTTTAACCTTCCCAAGGACACCGATATCTGTTTCCAATTCACCAAGACAAAATGAGGTTTTAATTGTAAAGAAAGATAAAGTGCAGATTTAAAGAATTACAAGTTACAATTGCAGGATGAACTCTAGTTATAAATTAAACTGATCTTCGAAGCATTTTGTGCTATTGTGATTGATTAAACACTATGATTAAAATAAATCTCAAAAATAGTGTGAAAAAGATAAAGTGAAAGCAATCCACAAATGTGAGAAGTGAAAAAAAAATTCAGTCAAAACTGTGTGAAGAGAAAATTTGAGGGAGGGATGTGGAAAACGTAATCTCAGAGGCAGTAGTATCGCGTTACTGTTACACGAGAGAGCCAGTTAATGTTAACCCCTTCCATCCCAAGAAGCCAGACTGTCATGCCAAGAGCAGTTCAAACAGATAGAAATTACCCAGTCGGTTGAGAACTGTCTGAGGCTTGCCCAGAACACAGGTGAACATGAGGTAACAATTGGTATTAAAGTTGACCCAATTACTCGGAAATGCCAAAGGCACCCAGACAATGTTACAGTGAGAGAAAAAAATTGATAAGAAAGGAATGTAAAACAAATCGTATCAAAAGAAAGCATAGGTTAGACAATTGGAAGTCCATTACTTGAGCTATGTACTGACACAGGGTACTAAACGCCTATCAGTTTTACTCCACCACAGTATGATAAGGAAGTTCGACAAGTTCGGGGGCTATTCACGAATAGTAGATACAATACAAGATCTGACCAAAGAGGGGAGACCTTCCCTGACAAATTATATAACTCGCATTGAGAATGCTAAGAAAATTCAACAATTATATCAACACCTCCTAACTCAAGTGTTAAAACAAAGCGAGACATGGAATGGAGGTGGACATCGTAAAAGAGATAGACAAATATGGAGACGTAAAGGTCTGTGATAAGTCATTGATTTGGACATCTTGAAAACACGGAGATTAGGACTTGGAGTTGGAAATTCCAGTCTGCAGTCCTACGTACATCTGTATGTGGGAGAGACCGGGTTTACTTCAGACAGGCTGCGTGCTCCAGAGAGAGAGAGAGATTAGGCAATTTCTCTCTCCTGTTTTGTTTTCTGATTTTGTTTCGGGTAAAGGGATTATTCCTTTGGACAAAATAAATAATAAATGATGATTTGACAAAATTAACCCATTGGGCTCTCAAGAAGAGCCGCAATGGATTTTCTGTGTTTCTTTTAAAACAGGTGACCCTGGTTTTTGGGACAACGTGAGTGTTGATGGTGCAGGATTACCAAGAGTAGTTCTTTGACATAAAATGGCTTTACAAAGTTACGGTGCAACCTTTGCTGGAGAAATTTGGTGCAGGAAACGATCCAGTGGTGTTAAAAATTTAAGACTTTAGCTGCAGACATCAGCAGATACCAAATGTCACAGCGTGGTGATATCAACCTGATTCTCTTCTTTTGAAAACATTTTGATTTGTTTTGTTTTAACCCATTTATTGTCTTCCGAGACAGAGTGCTCGAGGTGGGAAGATATGGGAGTTATATCCAAAAGTAATTACAAGTACTTCTGTCTCTACTATAAAACCACAAAGCCTGGACATAATATGTTTCTGAAATTGGAATTGATAAGAAAAATTTATATGAGTTGCTATTCAAGCACTCGAGAAAGGAAAAATTTACTTGTAATTTAAGGGGATAATCAAATTATATTTTAAAATAAAAGAAGTCCAGTCTAAATGGTTCCTATTGAATGCTGTGTATCAAGAATTCTTTTCGGGAGGAAAGAAAATTTTACATTGACAAGTCCTGTCAGTCCAACAATACTGCTCTCAAGTTGGGATAATTGTGAAATGATAGAAGGGACTCGGGCACAATGTAGTGGGATATTTTGGGAAATGAAAAGCGGTTCAAGAAGAAATTACGTAAAATAAACAATTTTTGGGATATTGGAGCTGACTGTAAATATTGTATCGGACAGTAACATTAGTTTGGCAACATTAGATCAAAAGGTCAGAGATTTAGGGTCTCGCATTAAAGATATATTTTTAAAAATAAATGAAAATACAGATAAGGAATTGTCTAAGGATCAAATACTGATCACACATTTGCACAGGATAGCTACAGTGCTAGAAACACATGCCCAAACCATTAATAAATTAATAAAAGAGGAATATAATGTATCTTAGCAGGCGGCTGCTAATGACATCTGTAGTACATATGGTAACTGGATTGTGGAACAGACACGAGAGAACCTAGCCCAGATACAGGCAGGGGAAGTACCCTTATGAATAACGAATCAACAAACTGAGGGTGAACCTGACCTGTGGGCATGATGGAGGTGGTACCTCCAAGCGGCTGCTAGCAAACAAGAACATCACCCTTGCCAATTCAGGGCAATGGTGCGGGTGTACCCCACTCAAGTGGAGTGTAAACCTGACGGAGGAGGGCTCCTAGGGTTGGTACTAGTAATAGTGGTGATGGCACCTGAAACCCAGAGAGGTGTAACAAGTACAGAATATTGGGGTAATGAAGGACGGAATGCACATATCCCATCACAATATGTTACCATATGCTGAAAAAAAAATTAAAGGGAATTTGGCTGGAACAAAATTAAAGGGATGTGTTACTAGACATGCTGTCATTGTATGTCCACATAATGTTAGACACAGCCCAGAAGCACAGGGTGGGATAATTTACAACAGAAATGCGTATGTGCCGCCCCAACAGCCGAATATCAGATAGGGCATTTTGCACCCAAAATCTGTAACATGTAACCTGAGAGTTACGGGTTAGGCATACGCATGGAACATCACGGAAGATAAATACCCGAAAGGCTGTGTATTAAGTGCCGGACCAATGTTGCATAGACTCTATCGGTATTGGTCTAAGTGATTATTAAGTCATAATCATGATCAAAAAGGGGGTCTGTTAGAGTAAAATTTAAGCTGTTGGGTTAAAGGCAGAGATGAAGTGACTATTGTGTGCATGGCTGCGGTCACTGCCCCAAGACCACACTGAAATGCGCTTTGCGCAGACCAGACTAACCCTAATTAAAAGCTTAAACATAACATATGACTACTAACCAAAATGGACTCTACTAAACAAAATGGATTCTGCGACTGTGGGAAAAGACATTTAAAAATGCTGAGTTTGTGTATTCAGAAAACTGACTTACAGTCTGGAAGTACAAAAGACATTTCACAACGAGCTGATAAAAACTACAGAACCAGACTGAATAGACAAAGCCCATACTGTCTTAAGTTGATAACAGTTGTTTTAATGTGATTGGAGGTCATTTGTTGCTGTGGGGGCCTAATTGGCTAATGTGTAAACTAATCAAGACTAATAATGTAATAGCTGCTGAAAGTCTGTATTTGAAAGGTATAAAAAGCGTGACAACCATTTTGAAGTTGAGAAGGTGGCTGCGTACAATGCGGAGTGTCCAGTTCTTCTCCCAAAGTACTTTGTCCAATAAACTGCATGTTGAATCTTTAAGTATGACTCCGAGTGGTGATTTTCCCACAACAAAGGAGATGCAGAAATGTGAACTGCAGCCTGTCCATCCCAAATGGATAGTTTTGGTGTGTGAAATATGATGGTAAAAGTGCCTGTTTCATATTGGTACCAAATATCAGTCATCTGCAAAACTGATTCTCTTTTTAACAAGAGTAGTCAAATTTGGAGCCTGCAAGACTATCATCATCGCCATAGCAGCTGCAAGATCCAAAATAAAAGAAGTTGTTGTATTTTCAGTCTAGAATTAAGCAAACTGAGCTAAAAGCAAAACACAAAGGTTTTGGTCCATTTGATATTTTGTACCAAGGGCTGAATTAAACCTATCAAATATACCTTTGTAGTGATAAGTAATGTTCCTAGAATATTTTAAACTACATGATATAAATAGCTTCCATTTAGTATGCTTTTTAAAAAGAATCAGGCTCTGCTCTATTCAGGATCAGATTAATTCAATCACATTCTGACCAGGTCACCCTTGTTACCTTCGCTGACTGCCCCCTGCTGCTTTTACAAATAAAGTCATCATCCAAAATCACAACTGAACAATATTTGAAGCATTTTTGAGATCTCTTCAGACCTTTTGATGTTTGATATTTTTGTATTCCTAATCTCAAACTTTTGAACCTAAAATCAGCGTGGAAATTTACTCCCTTGAGTAAAGTCTGTAATCCTTCCTAATACATGAAGCAGATGTCTGTCTGCTTTTTAAAAAAGTACTTAAACTTATTGAGTAGATAATTCAATATTTATCAACCTCATTTACATAATTACTAACATCCAAAACCTGTCAGATCACCAGTGTGTGGTTATAATCCACTATCTCCCTGCCCAAGTCCAGCAGCAGTGGAGATTCTGGACTTTAGTAGCCTTGAAGGAAGAGGGGATGCTAGAATCTGACGGAACTGGGTAGACCTCCTGGAGTTAGGTAGGAGCTGAGGCTTTGTAGGACACATCATCATCCTGCACTTTAGCAATATGGGATGTGGGGTGGGTTGCTGGAGTTTAATAGCACAAGAGGGGTGGGGATCCTGAAGTTTGCCAGCAACATGATATCAGTCCTGGGGATTAACAGCAAGAGGAAGAGCAGGATATGGGGATTTTTGCATTGCGGGAATGGTTCTGGAATTTTGCAGCACTAGGGTGCTTCATAGCACTAGAAAGAGGCTCCTGGGGTTTGGTAATGCTGGGGCAGGGTTTTGTGTCTACTAGCAGTGGCAAGGGGTACCTAGAGTGTGGTAACACTAGTGGAGTCGTCCTGGCTTTTGCCAGTACAAGGGTGGTTCCTCGGGTCTGGCAGCTGTAGGGTGGAGGTCCTGGGGCTGAGAGAGATCTGCTAGCACTGAGGAGGATTCTGGAGTCTGGCAGAAGTGGGAAGAGGCAAATCCCAGTGTCTGTCAATTGTAAACAATTTTACAACACCAAGTTATAGTCCAGCAATTTTATTTTAAATTCACAAGCTTTCGGAGGCTTCCTCCTTCCTCAGGTGAACGATGTGGAAAATCATTTTTCACATCATTTACCTGAGGAAGGAGGAAGCCTCCGAAAGCTTGTGAATTTAAAATAAAATTGTTGGACTATAACTTGGTGTTGTAAAATTGTTTACAATTGTCAACCCCAGTCCATCACCGGCATCTCCACATCACGACTACCCGTGTCTGTCAGCACTGAAAGAGAGATTCACAATGTGGCGGCATGAGGGGAGGGGAGGTCCCAGAGTCCCGCAACATTAGAGAACTGGGGTCCAGGAGTAGGGCAGCACAGGCCGGTCGCTGCTCCGATCGACTGTTGGAGTCGAAGGGACGTGACTTGCACCGCGGCCGCCGCCCGGAGGAGGGCGGGAGAGGCCGCCCGGTGAGAGAGGCCGCCCGGAGGAGGGCGGGAGAGGCCGGGACGGGCCGGTGAGAGAGGCCGCCCGGAGGAGGCCGGTGCCGGTGAGAGAGGCGGGCCGGAGGAGGCCGGTGCCGGTGAGAGAGGCCGCCCGGAGGAGGCCGGTGCCGGTGAGAGAGGCGGGCCGGAGGAGGCCGGTGCCGGTGAGAGAGGCGGGCCGGGGCCGGGGCCGGGGCCGGTGCCGGTGCCCCGCAGCCGCCATGTTCCGGGGAGCAGACGCGGCCTGTCTGCTCGCACAGGCCGCCGCCGGTAACCGTGCCGCCCTCACTCGGTTTAAGTCTCTCACAATCGCCGAGCGCCTTGGACAGACCCGCGGCCCAGAGCGGGACCCGAGCCCGAGCGCAGGCCACGGCCCCCAGCAGCAGGTGAGAGCCCGGATTCGCCGCTTGATGAGCCGAGGGTCGATGGGTGCAGCAGTGACCGACCCGGGCGCAGAGTCAAATGGGTCAGATTTTGCTGAAAAAATAAAGCCCTCAGTTATTAATGTAAGGACTTGCACAACACCAGGTTATAGTCCAACAGTTTTATTTTAAATCACAAGCTTAATGTGTAAATCGTCCAGCGACTCGTGGCGAGGAAGAGAAACCCTGAATTGCGAATCGCCACAAGTTGCCGGATGCTTTGCGCCGCTCCGCAGTTACCTCCGCCAGAGCGGCATCCCCCCCCTCAACCTCGCCCTGATTCCCCCCCTCAACCTCGCCCTGATTCCCCCCCTCAACCTCGCCCTGATTCCCCCCCTCAACCTCGCCCTGATTCCCCCCCTCAACCTCGCCCTGATTCCCCCCCTCAACCTCGCCCTGATTCCCCCCCTCAACCTCGCCCTGATTCCCCCCCTCAACCTCGCCCTGATTCCCCCCCTCAACCTCGCCCTGATTCCCCCCCTCAACCTCGCCCTGATTCCCCCCCTCAACCTCGCCCTGATTCCCCCCCTCAACCTCGCCCTGATTCCCCCCCTCAACCTCGCCCTGATTCCCCCCCTCAACCTCGCCCTGATTCCCCCCCCTCAACCTCGCCCTGATTCCCCCCTCAACCTCGCCCTGATTCCCCCCTCAACCTCGCCCTGATTCCCCCCTCAACCTCGCCCTGATTCCCCCCTCAACCTCGCCCTGATTCCCCCCTCAACCTCGCCCTGATTCCCCCCTCAACCTCGCCCTGATTCCCCCCTCAACCTCGCCCTGATTCCCCCCTCAACCTCGCCCTGATTCCCCCCTCAACCTCGCCCTGATTCCCCCCTCAACCTCGCCCTGATTCCCCCCTCAACCTCGCCCTGATTCCCCCCTCAACCTCGCCCTGATTCCCCCCTCAACCTCGCCCTGATTCCCCCCTCAACCTCGCCCTGATTCCCCCCTCAACCTCGCCCTGATTCCCCCCTCAACCTCGCCCTGATTCCCCCCTCAACCTCGCCCTGATTCCCCCCTCAACCTCGCCCTGATTCCCCCCTCAACCTCGCCCTGATTCCCCCCTCAACCTCGCCCTGATTCCCCCCTCAACCTCGCCCTGATTCCCCCCTCAACCTCGCCCTGATTCCCCCCTCAACCTCGCCCTGATTCCCCCCTCAACCTCGCCCTGATTCCCCCCTCAACCTCGCCCTGATTCCCCCCTCAACCTCGCCCTGATTCCCCCCTCAACCTCGCCCTGATTCCCCCCTCAACCTCGCCCTGATTCCCCCCCTCAACCTCGCCCTGATTCCCCCCCTCAACCTCGCCCTGATTCCCCCCCTCAACCTCGCCCTGATTCCCCCCCTCAACCTCGCCCTGATTCCCCCCCTCAACCTCGCCCTGATTCCCCCCCTCAACCTCGCCCTGATTCCCCCCCTCAACCTCGCCCTGATTCCCCCCCTCAACCTCGCCCTGATTCCCCCCCTCAACCTCGCCCTGATTCCCCCCCCTCAACCTCGCCCTGATTCCCCCCCCTCAACCTCGCCCTGATTCCCCCCCCTCAACCTCGCCCTGATTCCCCCCCCTCAACCTCGCCCTGATTCCCCCCCCTCAACCTCGCCCTGATTCCCCCCCTCAACCTCGCCCTGATTCCCCCCCTCAACCTCGCCCTGATTCCCCCCCCTCAACCTCGCCCTGATTCCCCCCCCTCAACCTCGCCCTGATTCCCCCCCCTCAACCTCGCCCTGATCCCCCCCCCCCATCAACCTCGCCCTGATTCCCCCCCCATCAACCTCGCCCTGATTCCCCCCCCATCAACCTCGCCCTGATTCCCCCCCTCAACCTCGCCCTGATTCCCCCCCCTCAACCTCGCCCTGATTCCCATGAAGTTGCTGAATTTGCACATTAATTGGACCAGAATTCACTGTAGCTGCGAACTGAACGGCGCCCGCCATTAGTCAGACTTGTCCTTGCCCGCTTAACTTCCGAGACTTTGCGCTGTAAGTGAGCGAGGGAAACGGTGCGACGCCCTCTACAGGGCATCTGGGATCTGTGTGAACAGGGCAAGCAACTGTGTATCTCCTTAAACAATCAGACTGAAGGATTGCACAGCTCGGAGTCTGAACCAGTGAGTGTAAATTGGAATAGTGAATTCAGTGTCAAATCAGGTACAGAAAGAGAGGGAAAGAAAGATTGGATTAAGAGAGAAAGAAAATTAAGAAAACATATTTACATTTTAAATTTAACATTTTTAAAATCTGCCCAAAAAATTCAAAACCTGAAGGAATGAGACTCCACGCTTGTAATAGTTAATTTTCAGTGCCAGAGAGGTTGATTGGCAGTAATTAACAATTATTATGTTGTTAAAATATGATATATATTAATGACCTGGACTTGGGTGTACAAGGTATAATTTCAAAGTTTGCAGATGATACGAAACTCGGAAATGTAGTAAACATTATGGAGGATGGTAACAGACTTCAGGAGGACGTAGACAGACTGGCGAAATGGGCAGACACAGCAGATGAAATTTAAAGCAGAGAAGTGTGAAGTGATACATTTTGGTGGGAAGAATGAGGAGAGGCAATATAAACTAAATGGTACCATTTTAAAGGGAGTGCAGAAACAGAGGGACCCCTTTTAAAAGCAAGGAAGTTATGCTAAACCTTTATAAAATACTTGTTAGGCCTCAGCTGGAGTATTGTGTTCAATTCTGGGCACCACACTTTAGGAAAGATGTCAAGGCCTTAGAGAGGGTGCAAAAGAGATTTACTAAAATGGTACTATGGATGAGGGGGGAAGGCTTCAGTTATGTGTAGAGACTGGAGAAGCTGGGATTGTTCTCCTTAGAACAGAAAAGTTTAAGGGGAAATTTGATAGTGGTTTTCAAAATCATGATAGAGTAAATAACAAGAAACTGTTTCCAGTGGCAGAAGGGACAGTAACCAAAGGACACAGATTTAAGGTGATTGGCTAAAGACCCAGAGGTGACACGAAGAAACATTTTTTTTTAACGCAGCAAGTTGTGATGATCTGGAATGCACTGCCTGAAAGGGTGGTAGAAGCAGATTCAATAGTAACTTTCAAAAGGGAATTAGATAAATACTTGAAAGGAAAATATTTACAAGGCTATGAGGAAAGAGCAGGGGAGTGGGACTAATTGGATAGCTCTTTCAAAGAGCCAGTACAGAGGCATGATGGGCTGAATAGCCTCCTCCTGTGCTGGACCTACTATGATACTACGAAAAGAGTACTTGTGCTACTAATTACTAGCCCTAAATATATGCAGCAGGTTTAGTTCGTATCTAGCATGCAAATACAGTAACTTCATGACATTCGGTGCATATCAATGGTGAGGCAGACAACGAAATGCCGTTTTCGCGAAGCTAACGCGAAGCAGCACAACTTGGACAGCAACTTTTGAATATTCGCAGTTAACAGCTCTGCTCCTCGCCTGAAGTTGCTGTACCATTTACGCATAAATAATGTCAAGCGTCATTAGCCTCACCGTTATTTTGACAGCAAATTCTGGCCCAATAGCGCAAGTACCCTTTTAACGATGTGATAAGTGTTAATGACTGCCAATCAACCTCTCGCCCAGAAAGTGAACAAATGTAGAGTCTCATTCCTTCAGGTTGTGAATTGTTTTAGGAGATTTAAAAAATGTCAAATTTTAAATTACATTTTTTTTCTTACTTTTCCTTTCTGTCTTTTTTTCTCTCTCAATCCAATCATTGTTTCCCTCTTTTTTTATTTCTCTGTCTGTACCAGATTTGACATTGAATTCACCCACGCTAATTCACCCTCCTTCTCAGTCCTTCCTCTATTTATTTCTCAATCCTTAAGTCTAATTGGTTGAGGAGATACATTGTTTGTCCCATTGTTCACCAAGGTCCCAGATACCCTCGCTGTGCTGTTATCAGCTCGCACTTCCAGCAACTTTGTAGGCAAAAAATTTTAAAACCTAAACATGCACGAACAAGTCTAACTAATGGGGCATGACGTGAGATGCCCCGCTCCAGCAAAATCTGGCCCAATGGTATTTACGTCATATGGTCAGCCGGGGGTGGACTTTGCTCAGAGCGCTCAGTTTGCTCGAGCTAGATATCAAGGTACACCTAGTACAGAAACAACCCAAACCCCAACCATTGCACCAACTGTGCAAACCCTGCTGGGAAACTCCAGCCAAATGCTGTAGAGTAGGAGAGAAGATCAGGTCAATTAAATAGTGGTCAAGTGACACCCATCTTGAGTTTTAAATGTTTGCACATTGCAGCAGGAGACTGATTCAAAGTCATGGAAAAGAATTGATCAGAGTAGGAGAAAGGGCGAGGAGTCCTCATTTCAATGGGAGACTGCATTCAGGAGGAAGAACATGAAGGAGGGAATATGTGGAGATATGGGGATGAAGAGAAGAAAGAAGAAGTAATGACCACAATATTAGTGATAAAACAGACACAATAAAGGTTCTGATGGAGAAAGACCAGCTATCAGCTGGAAAGCCTTTCATTGTATGCTGCCAAGGAGTGCAAAAGAGGTGTTAGAAGGACCTCCCCAGTTACAAAGCAGTATTCAAGTCTTAGAAAGACATACTTTTTTTTATAAAGAGTTATGAAAATGAAAAGTTTTGGGGTTCAAAGAGGAAATAAAGCTTATAGGAGGAAGCTAACAATGGATGAGAAGCGGAGAAGAGCTCAGCGTCAGTTCAGGTGAAGCTAGGACCCATAGGAGAAGCGAGAGGATTGAGATCACCCCTTGACCAATCAGATCGCAGCATTTTTGACAACAGCGTTCACTGTATCTGCTGGCTTGAATTGTTAAACCAAGCAGTGAAAGGTACAACATTTTATATCAATGTAAAAACAGTTTTAAACAGCGGAAAAAGGGTAAGAAATAATTGAATTAAATAAAAAAGATAGAAGGGAAAAGTAAAAAAAAATTCAATTTTTTTAATTAAAATTTTTTTTAATGACTAAAAGATATTAAATAAGGAATAATGGGGCTCCACATTTTTAAAAGTTAATTTTTAGTTGTTTGGCAGTCATTAAGACGTACCTCGCATTAAGCGTACCTTTTTGGTGGCGTAATTAGTTACTTTCCAGCTGGGCAGATAAGCAAGTTGGCGTTTTTTCAATGATTTCTCTGATTGCAGCGTGTGATGTCCCTTTAATTCGAAGCTGTCATATCGCCGGCGAACCACTAGGATCAAGTTCCAGATTTCCGCATTTCACTGCACATGTGCGAGGGCCGGAACTTGCTCCTCTATTTCGCCACTAACGACAGAGAGCACTGTTGAGCTTTCCATTAATTCGGGAGTGATTTCTGCCCCAATGTAAACAGCTGTACAAGAACCACAGATTTCTTTACTGGGCAACATGCAATAATTTGAGAAATTAGTAGCTAGAGCACAACTGAGAGACTGGTCTTTTCTAGCCATAAAGTTTTGGAAATATTCCTCCCCCCTCCCCCCACCACCAATGAGTGCAACATTTAAAATCATGTACTAGAATAAACATTAGTTTTGAGGGAAAATATTTATATATATAAGGTAGCTTTTTAATGCAATCATCTCTGAATGGTTTAAGTCACAGTCAGTGGAATGTTCCTCTTCATCCTTCATAAAGCAAAGAGAATAGGACTTATTGCAGGATATTAAATTATTTAAAGGTATTGGAATGTACTTTGAATGAAATAAATATGTTGTGGAAAGCACAACAAAACTTTTGTTTTTGTAAATCATGAACACCTTTTCCTCCCTTTCTCCTGAAGGTGTGGTTCATACCAGGGTTTGAATCCATGGGTGCCAGCACCCTCCGGTACCTTGTCCAAGTGGCCATTCTTCATATGTGAGTGTTGGCGGGCAATTTCTTTCTTTCTTCCTCCCCCCAAACTGACAGCAATTAGAAGAGAGAACTTGGGCTGAATTCTCCCCCCAGCTTGTATTTGTAGCACCCCAACTGTCTGTCCCAACATCATCTAACATAGCACAGACTGGGAATCAAACCTAGCATCTTTTGATCTGTCTGGCTTAGTAAAATACAAGGTGTTGCCTTTACCCAGTAGGCCATTGAGGGAGCTGCTCTGCAATTATTGTTACGTAGAATTATATAGAATGTACAGCACAGAAACAGGCCATTCAGCCCAACAGGTCCATGCCGATGTTTATGCTCCACATGAGCCTACTCCCTCCCTACTTCATTTAACCCTATCAGCATATCCTTCTATTCCTTTCTCCCTCAAGTGTTTTTCTAGCTTCGCCTTAAATGTATCTATGCTAGTCAACTACTCCTTGTATTAGCAAGTTCCACATTCTGGGTAAAGAAGTTTCTCCTGAATTCCCTATTGAATTTATTAGTGACAATCTTATATTTATGGCCCCTAGTTCTGGTCTCTCCCGCAAGTGAAAACATCTTCTCCACACCGACTCTATCAAACCCTTTCATAATCTTAAAGAACTCTATCGGGAAGGCCCTCAGTCTTTTTTCTAGAGAAAAGAGCCCCAGCCTACTCAATCTTTCCTGATAGATATAACTTCTCAGTTCTGGTATCATCCTGGTATATCTTTTTTGCACCTTCTCCAGTGCCTCTATATCCTTTTTATAATATGGAGACCAGAACTGTCCATAATACTCCAAGCATGGTCAAACCAAGGTTATATACAAGTTTAACATAACTTCTCTGCTTTTCAATTCTATCTCTTGAGAAATGAACCTCAGTGTTTGGTTTGCTTTTTTAATGGCCTTATTAACCTGTGTTGCTACTTTTTAGTGATTTGTGCAACTGTACCCCCAGACCCCTCTACTCCTCTACCCCATTTAGACGCTTATTATCCAAGCAGTATGGTGGCCCTCTTATTCTTCCTACCAAAATGTAATGCCTCACACTAATCTATATTGAAATTCATTTGCCAATTATATGCCCATTCTACAAGTCTATTAAAGACTTCCTGTATTTTGTCAGTCCTTCTATGTACGTTTTTAACTATACCCCCGCCCCCCCCCCCCCCCCCAATTTGGTGTCCTGCGCAAATTTTAAAATTGTACTTCCGATACCTGAGTCCAAATTGTTTATATAAATGGTGAGCAACAGTGGTCCCAGCACTTGTGGAACACCACTTCCCATCTTTTGCCAGTCTGAGTAACTACCTTTAACCTCTACACTCTGTTTCTGTTTTGCAGCCAGCTCACTATCCATTCTGCTACTTGTCCCCTGGCTCCACATACTCTGACTTTAGTCATGAGTCTACAATGTGGTATCTTATCAAAGGCCTTTTGAGAATCTAAATATATTACATCTACTACATTACCCTTGTCTAACCTTTTCGTCACTTCTTTAAAGAATTCAATAAGGTTGGCCAAAGATGACCTTCCCTTTTAAAATTCATGTTGACTATTCTTTATTATACTTTTGGTTTCTATTGTAGATTATCACAGCAGACAGATGTAAATTCTCTTGGAGAAATGTGCCTTTCCACCAATATATCCATACAAGTATTTATTTAGTAATTAGTTTTCCCAATGTTTTATTGAATTCTTGTTAATCCCCACACTTTCTGTGGAAAATTTACTGTGACTGCCATAAAGCATATTGTCTGTGTATGCAGTTTAAGCTTTCCTAACTGGTTCAGTCATACTCCCTTTTTGTCTGGGTGGACAATCCAGAGTATTGATCTGGTTGAGACTGCTCTCCTAAATTTACTATAAAGTAACTCCATTGCTTGTTTTTAGTGAAATCAGTGCAGCCATATATACAAATTACTGTATTTGACGACAGCTGTTCAGGTTTTAAAGTTAAGTGCTTTAGAAATAATCTTAGAAAAAAAGTAATTTTTAATAAAGAAAAGGTTGTGCATTTTTTCTGTCTTCATTTCATGGCACATAGCCTTAAATCTGGTGAAAGCTTACATGTGATTAATTTTATATATAAATTATTCTAATTAAACTATTGTATTTGACCACTGCCATTGGTTTTAAAGAACAATTGCAGTATGTATATGTTGAAAAAAAAGAATGACCAACATTGCGTATTATGATAAACATGCCATTTCAACTCACCAAATGAGAAAAAGACTTTATGGCCTTTTTTTTATTACCTTTTTTATAGCATTTAACTCAAACCAATTACAGTGGTTAAATACATGCATGTAGAGTAGTTGAGCTCCTATCGGTAAGCACTTCCATACTGTCCAAGGCATCCTGATTATCCTTTTCAGTCTGTGATCTTAATCAAGCAGCGTCTGAAACTGGAACATTCAGTTCAAGCTGTCTCACATCCCAGTGATTGAGGACAAGAAGGGACGTTGCACTGGAACCTTCCATGGGAACGGTATGGCTCAGAGGGGCAGTTCTTCAACTTTTCTGCTTGGGATATGGGTGATCAGCAGCAAACGAAAGTACATAAGACAGAATTTGGTATGCATGCACAGCTGTTTCAATGCAAACTGCATATACACAGTACATGAGGGACATTTGGGAATCGTTGATGCATACTTACCACTATTTGCGAAAGGATATCTGGATAGTTTGCACTGGATACAGGAAGTTGTGTATAATTGGTTTCTTTCTACATGGTGAAATAACAGGAGAAAAGGAGATGACTCCAAGAATTAAAGACCGACTCATAATGAGCAACCAGAGTTGACAGAAGCAATTACTGTTGTGAATTTTGTTTTCATTTTTAGATAAACAAGAAGTCTCATATCGAACGGAAACCACACAAACAAATTTGCAAACCTGTTTTGGATCATTTTGATGAACGATATGGACAAGAACTTGGGGAATTATGGGGCAAAGTCAGGTAATAAATAGGTGTTATTTCCTCCCTAGTAAATTAGATTGAGATAAGGCATAAATATTGTAATATCCTTTTACCAAATACAAGTAAAGTCATGATTACATGCCATAGATTTGATCGAAGTCTATGAGCATTATTTGCTCTATATTTATTTTCTGGGTTGTCTAAACTACTGTTGTCATTTTTAAGTAAAGTTTAAATGTTCTTGCTTGTTACTGTTTCTTGAAAGAAACTATTCCAATTGAACATCAAATCACACCTGTTTCGTATTTTGTTACACAGAAAATAAAAATGGAACTTGCATATATATAATGCCTTTTATGTCCTCAGGACTTCCCAAACTGCTTCACAACCAATGAAGTACTTTTAAAGTGTAGGCACTGTTGCCATTTGTGCCAATGTGGCAGTTGCTTTTTGCAGAGCAAGGTTTCACAAACAGCAATGGCCCAGAAATTGCTCGGAGCAGCGAACCAACAGTGCTCGCTGTTCCATAGATTTATACTAACCGACTAACTTACCGCGGTCTTTACTGGGTGCAGTTCCTCGAACAGGAAGCAGAGAAGAGCCCAGCGTTAGCTCCAGCGAAGCTAGGACTCATGGGAGAAACGAGAGGAGCAATCTCTCCCCTCGACCAATCAGATTGCAGCATTTTTGACACACTGCGAAACTGTTTCTGCAGGCTTGGAACATGAAATCCAGGAAGTGAAAAGTACAGCATTAAAATCATTGTAAAAACAGTTATAGACAGTGAAAAACAGAGGGGGTAAGAAATAATCAAATGAAATAAAAGAGGCAGAAGGGAAAAGTAAAAAAAAATAATTTAAATTTTAAATTTTTTTTAATTAATTAATTTTTTTAATTAATTAATTTTTTTTAATTAACAAAAACTATTAACATGAGGAGTAAAGAGACTCCACATTTTAAAAGTTAATTTTTAATTGTTTAGCAGTCATTAAGACTTACCACACTATTAAAACTTAGTTTAGACCTGGTATTTTTACTTACTTTCCAGCTGGGCAGATGAGCAAGTTGGTGCTTTTTCAATGATTTCTCTGATTGCAGCCGACAATATACCTTTAATTCAAAGCTGTCATATCGCCAGCGGACCAGAAGGAGCAAGTTCCGTATTTCCACGTTTCACTGTTCATGGGCGAACGCTGGAACTAGCTCCTCGATTTCACCACCAACAACGTAGAGCGCTGTTGAGCTCACCATTTTTTTCCAAGCAGTTTCAGCCCCATTGAGATAAATGGCCAGATAATCAGTTTTTAGTGGTGTTGGTTGAGGGAAAAATTTTGGCCAGGACATTGGGAGAACTCCCCTGCTCATTTTTAAGTAGTACCATGGGATCTTTTATGTCTCCTTGAGCATGCAGACGTCTCATCTGAAATACAACACTTCCAACAATGCAGCACTCCCTCAGTACTGCATTAAAGTGTCAGCCTAGATTATATGCTCAAGTCTCTGGAATGGGACTTGAACCCACGACTTTCTGAGTCAGAGGCCAGAGTGCTACTACTGAGCCAAGCCTGACACCTAAGGAAAAATGTTAAAATTTGACAGCAAATTAAATAATTAAAATGCAGCATTGCTTATGGGCTGAGGCTGAGACCAGACAGTGGGTTTGACAGGGTTGTGTATGAGGGGGATTCAGGTGGAGGGTATAGGTCAGGAGCAATGTTCAGGGTGAGGTCAGGGCATGGATTGAGGTGTGGGGCCGAACTGGTGCAGTTGGGTCAACTGTGGGTTTAAGGGTAGAAAAAAAGAAAAAAAAAACTGTGGGTTTAAGGGTGAGTTGTGCTTGTGGTTGGCATAGGTGTGGCAGAGGTTACAGGTTGCTGCAAATGATTAGGGTGAAGTTGGTCATGGAGATACATGTGTGGACCAACAGGCTAGTGTTTGGACTCCTGTGAATAGAAAGCATTGAAAAAGTGATATTTTATTAGCCTAAGTTGATTGGAGGATAAGCTTGCTAGCTTTGGTACCTATGTGGATAAACGTGTCCAAATGATTTTGAATATCTAGTTGAAGAGATGGGTTTAATGCTGCAACACACTGAAGCTCTAATGCACTGTACCTTAATGTGGAAGGATTCAGGTTTATGCCCCACATCCTCGAATCCAAGAATTTGGTCATACTGTCCTGGGTGAAAATGAGCAGAAGCCTGGTACTTACACACACATGCTGGGGTGGTGGGATTGGATTGAGACTCAGCCTGGGCCTATCCTGCACTGTTTGTGCTATAGAATAACGTTGATGGAATCCTGAGAGAAAATTATTTGCTCTTTTGATCAATGATGCACACATAAAGAAAGGGAGAAAAAAAAACTTCTGACTGGAGTTACTGATGTACCTGTTTGCAAAACCCCACAAAAAGGATCCAGCAACCTGGTTTCTACAAAGGCTGAGATTTTCCGCTTCGCCGCCGTTATTTCGCCAGAAGTGCGCCAGAAAACCCATTTTTCTGTGCAAATGGGGTTTCCGCTGCACTTCAAGCAAAATTACGGCAGCAGAGCGGGATAGCCCCAAGAAAAGTCCTGGCCAATGGGTCTTCAATTCAAGATTCATGGTAATGTGGATTGAAATAGCCTTCCATCATGAAATATGTCTGCCATCGATAGGAGAATTCCAACAGATTTTGCCAAGGTTTCCAGGGCAGTAAATCCTATGTTGAGAATGTAGCTTGCTAGATTACAGTTGCTGATATATGCAGTACCAGCAACACCATACAGCCTACATGATGGTTTCCCTACTTCATGTTACCTAGTTCTTTAAGGGTACAACTGTTTCTGCTTTTCACCTGTGAGCACAAGGGAACTCCTTTGGATTGGGTCCTTTAATTTCTAGATTGTCAAATCATCCTATATTGAATTGCTTTTCCTTAAAATTCCTGATGAAAACATGGCTCCCCTTAATGTTATGATACATAAATCTATCTCTTTTCTTTCTAAGGGTTCATTTAATTTAGTTTTGACTGGGATAGTTAGCGATTCTGCATCTTGGTAATTGATGCTTCTTTCATTCTTCTATGACCGTCTATTGTCGAGACAAATTCCTGTTCAAGTTTTTGTCAAAATTTCATATAAAATGGGTTAGAGAACATAGATGTAATGTGGAGCTAGTATAGACATAACCGGCTGAATGGCTACTTTCTGTGCTGAAATTTCTGTGATTCTTTGACTCAGTGCTGTCTTTCCACCATTTCCTAACTTCGCCTTTTATGCAGGTAGGATCAAAAATTTCCAAGTCTTCAAAGCGTGAAATGCGTATCCTATGGAGACCAATCACTGGATTCTCTAATACCAAAGATTTTATGTATCAGAAAGATAGTATTGCCCTTTGTTACAAGTTGACAGGATATGATACTTCTGCTAATAAAGGATATTTCACCAGGAATGTAGCTGCTTCATTGGCAAATCTGTATTGCATAGGTTTACAGAGTATGAGATTTTATCATCCTTCTTGATAGCAAGATCAGGACATTAAATTTGGCAATATCTGCTTTTCAATCCTCAAATGGCCTCCCAAACCTTTTAGATGCATTTCTATGATCGGAGAGTATAATGAGTAAAGAAGAAAGTAGATTAATCACCTTTTGGCAATATTGTCATTAATCTTTTTAAGCACAACTATTGTACATTTCCATAATTTCCATGTTTCACCCCTCTTGATTCGTAAATGTACTGGACTAGTACTTCAGTACTTCATTTAGTTTTTACTATTGTAACATTGTGCAGTACCTGTTTTTGTAGACCATTACAATAAGCTTATTTATAGTTTAATTGTAAACACTTCATGTTGTTCATGTTCTCTTGCTAATATCTCTGATAATTGAAAAGAATGAAGTTGGGTGCTCTGTGGAAATCCTTTTATATAGTAAAAGATTTCATTCAAACAACCGTGGAAGGGAAAGGAATCCATAAAGCTTTGTTTTGCAGTTGGGTTTGTTCCTAGCTATGGTACATGGAGCATATTTGAAATTATATAAGTAACTAAAGTTATTTATCTATTCTATTTGTTCATCCATCACGTTTTGTCCTAGAGTAGGTCCTAACTCAAGTCTCACTCATCTTAAGCTACTTACTAGAGAAGAGTAGCTGAGGTGATTTCCCATTACCTTTCTCACCGTTTTGTATCTTCAGAGTACCTTCTCCTAGGTGGGCTGCATCTAATGCTAAAGATCCCCACTGCCCTTTACAATGGGGGTGAACCCAGACCCATCAGATGCAAATACTCTCGCTGGACGTCAATATTCAGAGCCAGAACTCTGGTCTCCGCTTGTCGGAGCTGTCTGGAGTAGTGCCGGACCCAACCCTTCTGACTTAGAGTTGGAAATACTACCAGTGTGCCAGTGGTTACTCCGTCCGGACGTGATGGATGTCAACCCAGTATTTAGAGACCATATTCTAGTCTCCATTCACCAGGGCTGACTGGAGAGGGGCTCGAACCCTTCACCTTCAGCCTCGGAGGTGGGAGTGCTACCATTAAGCCAAAGGGTCACTCATTATCCATTCTGTAATAAGTTTTCATTAAAGTTAATACAACAAGCTTGAACTTTATAATAGTGGTATTTATATATTTTTGAGAGTACTTCAGGTGATGGCTCTTTATACTACCTGTCTAATTAGCAGTGCAGCATTTGTAGCACCTGTAACTAATTAGCACAGCAAAATTATTGCACCTGCATCTAATTAGCACCACAATGGTTGACCCACCTGTGTCTAATTAACACAGCAACCATTCTGCAAACTGGAGCAGCTGGACTGGCTGATTACCATCTCAACTTGTTCTCTCTCATAAGGGAGTGAGTACTCATCATACCAATCAGTGACCATCCGGGGAAAACCTCTGTCACAGATTTTTGAAAAACTCATTAATTAAAGAGCAGGCAGGACCTTTTCACCAAAGATCAAATTGGTTTATTTCATTGGTTGATTGGGAACTTACTAATTGTGTTTAGATCTTCTTAGGTAGGAATGTATTTTCTTGCAGTATATTGTGTGACTCCTGTCCAGTTCTGTACCTGTGTATTTACTTGCATGTGGTGGTATTTTGTTGTAGGATGGCATTGGGAAAGTCCAGTCATGTAGTACTGTCAGTTTTATATATATATATATATATATGTGAATGTATTATTGTAAAGTTCATCTCAAAACTTAACTTCAAAAGCAACAGGTTACGATGCTTGACCCTTGAAAGTTTGCATCCATCTAGGAATTCTTTCCAAATTGTGGCACATGATCAGATGAAGAGCTCCATTTTTGCTGTGCTATTATATGCTGAGATGATATATTAAATACTACATTATAATGCAATACAATATGCCAATACTGAAAGTGGTAGAAGACGTATATTCTAACAAATTTACCTTGGTAAAAAACAGAACTTTGCTAAACCATCAGAAACTGTCACATTTCTTCAGGAATAATTCTTACAATGATTTTTGATTTTTTTTATACATATATATGTGACTATTCAATATTTATCAAATTTTTGTGCTGCATTAATTGTGTGTGTGTGTGTGTGTGTGTGTGTATCGTAAAACTCTGATCAGTATCTAATATCCACCAGTTTGAAGAATGTTTGGTAACGTGGTTGGAGACTAATTCAATAAGCAATTAGAGTAATTGGCACTTGGTGCTTAATTCTGCTAAAAGTAGATTATCGAAAAGGTGCAGATTATAGGGGATAAGGATAACATACAGGAGCTGCTGTTACACCACAGAGAGAAATTTTTTTTGTAAAAACCCTATTGACTGAAGTACTGTACAATTACTACTGCCTTGTCTATATGCAGTTGTACAATACATCCAAAATGTGATTGACAGTTAATTTAAATATGCATATGCAAGGAAATAAGTTCATAGAACTTTGCGGCATAGTCTTTTAAATTATTTTTATCGTGGTCTAGTAATTACATGCATAGTTACTAAATTACTGGGAAAAATAATAGATATTGTATCAATAGTTATCATTGTTTCTCTTTTGGCATGTTACATATTTGAAGTACTGTGTAACTAGGCAAAGATAATGTATAGTTTTCAGGTTAGGAAAGCAGTATTTGAATCTTTACAAAAATTAGATTTTAAATTCTATGTAATTTTGCTTACCATGACATTTTACAGTTGTAATTGATACAGTAAAGAAGGGTCCAGTAAGACTTTCATCACGTTTGTGTGTGGAGGAGGAGTAGTAGTTTGATGAGATTGAAAATTATAGTTACAATCCACCCTGCCATGAGTACTGACGGTGCTGTTCAAAAGGTTGGGATTTTTGAGGGGAAAAAATGAATAAAATGTACAATTTCATATGTTGTTCACTGCCCTGGAGCATCAACCTGACTCAGTTAGTAACATTCTTGCCTCTGGGTCAGAGGTTGGAGCCCATACCAGGACTTCAGCTCCTGGTATCTGCTGTGTGCCGAATGTGGGCTCAAAGTCATGCATATCAATTTCTGACAGTCCTCCTGGGGAGGAGGGAGGTGAGCAAGATCTCTTTAGGGCTGAGATGGCTCCAAAATGGCACGCCTGGCAATGGAAGTTCGGAACTTAACATTTCATGGCAGAGTTAGTAATCAGATACCTGAGCCAGGCAGTTCTGGAGGCCTCCAGGGCTCTCTTAATGATTGACCAGCCAGTCTGACTCATTAATGGGTGCTGGAGGGGTATGCCCGTCACTGATGCCGTAATTCTTTCCATTTGACTCCAGATAACCTTGCAAGCTAGTGCCCTAATGGCTGGAAAATGTAATGGGAAGCTTACATGCCTCAGTGCTGGTAAGCTGCATCTTTTTAGCTGGTTATACTCCAGCAGTACCCCTGCGCACACATTGGGTCCGTAAGACATGGCTCTGCTACCAACTAAGTTCTCTCTACTCGGGTAAGTGGGGTGTAACTGTACGAGGAGTGAATGTGCAGTCCATATTGGGCAAACAGGAACTCTGTGTTGATGACTCAGTCACTAGGTTCGGACAATCTTAAAATGTTATTGTCTTGATCTTTGTTTAAGATTGCCAGTATAACCATTTTGTAATCAGTTCACCAAAGAGTTAAGCTGTTCCAACATGCATTTAGTATAGTACAATAGTATATAATCTCTTTTTTTGTTAATCATGGTTCTATAGCTGGAAAATACTAGACATAGGCATTCCAGTGATCTTTTGGTTTCAGAAGTTTTAGGTGAAAGTTCAAGCATTCTGCTTCTCACCCCTTTTCCCCCAAAAAAATAATGCTAACAGTTTAAATTTTACTGACTTTTTTTTCTTGTTTGCCTGTCTTTCAGAGAAGTGCTCCTGCTTCCTTCCAACTGGCAGTATGCTGTGCTCGTGAACAAGTTCAGTCACTATGTAGCACTGGAACAGTATCTTCAATCACAGGGATATTACAATTTTCTACAAGATGTTTTACCCTTTTCCCAGCATTCTTTACAATGTTACATCAGCAGGACCCAGTGCCGGTTCCCCAGACTCCAACATCATACTGAAAGGTTGAAGGAGTATTACCTCCTGAATGCAGCCTCTTTACTGCCTGTCCTTGCATTGGATGTACAAGATGGAGAGAGTGTGTTGGATATGTGTGCTGCTCCTGGAGGGAAATCTGTGGCAATATTGCAGTGTGCCACTCCAGGTAATCCTTTGTTATTTTATATGTTACCCAAAGCTCTCAATTTTCAGAATTGCCACATTCGCAACTTACTGAAGGGTGGTATCATATAGCTATTGTTAAATTACTCTTTTCCCTACCCCTATTGTGTAATTGTCACCATTCCGTTTGCGGCTATTTTGGACACTCTGGGTGTAATCATCCCATCTATTGACTTATTGCTCATTTGCTCCATTTCAGTCCCATTATACATTGTGCTTCAGTAAATGAGAAGCAGTTACCAAAATGCATCAAAAATAAAATGGCATTGTAACTCGGGGTCCAGGTTGGTGACGTGACTTCTGGGTGCATTGAACCTGAGGGATGTGAGACCATTACTAGTGGCTGGTTGTGGAGGTGCATGTTTATAAATTTACTTCTGAATGTACTTTAGTGATGGGGGTGAGTTGACGTTCCCGCATCGCTTTCTCCTAACAGTAAAAAAAAATGGACTGGTTGTGGAGCAGAACATTGCGTATGCTTGCATACATGTCCAGTGCTCCCATGTTGCTGAGCTTAGCGCATGGTGCAGCCAGTAGGCCTGTTGGCAATCTGAGTCGGGTATCTTTAAAATAGCACCCATATTGTAGGTGAAATTACTCTATATTATTGTGTAGGCCTGAATAATAAGTGAGTAACAAAAAACCTGGAGGATGAGCTGAGCAAGCAACCTCTGGGAGAGTTAGTTGCACTAATAGGATGATGATTGCTGACACTGCTCAGCTTGGGTGAAACCACTCAATATGGTTGGAGGATTTTCACTGTTAAGAACTGCCACTGTTTTGACAGGAACAGTTCACTATTTGCATGCAATTTTTGTTTGCTTGTTTTTTTGAGGAAAAGAAAGCAAGACTCGCATTTATATAGCACCTTTCACAACCTCAGGACGTCCCAAAGCACTTTACAATCAATGAAGTACTTTTGTTAACCGCATTTCGGAGCTAGAGCTGCGGGTGGATTCACTGCGGAGCATCCGTGCTGCTGAGATTATCGTGGATAGCACGTTCAGTGAGGTGGTCACACCGCAGGTAAAGATTACGCAGGCAGAAAGGAAATGGGTGACCGCCAGGGACAGTAAAAGGACTAGGCGGGTAGAGTAGGAGTCCCCTGGGGCCATCTCCCTCTCAAACAGATATACCGCTTTGGATACTGTTGGGGGAGATGGCTTATCAGCGGAAAGCAGCAAGAGCCAAGTTCGTGGCACCAAGGGTGGCTCTGCTGCACAGGAGGCGAGGAATAAGAGTGGCAGGGCTATAGTGATAGGGGATTCAATTGTAAGGGGAACAGATAGGCGTTCCTGTGGCCGCAAACGTGACTCCAGGATGGTATGTTGCCTCCCTGGTGCTAGGGTCAAGGATGTCACGGAGCGGCTACAGGGCATTCTGGAGGGGGGAGGGTGAACAGCCAGTGGTCGTGGTCCATATCTGTACCAACAAAGAGATTTAAAAAAGGGATGAGGTCCTGCAAGGTGAATTTAAGGAGTTAGGAGATAAATTAAAAAGCAGGATCTCAAAGGTAGTGATATTAGGATTACTACCAGTGCCATGTGAGTATAGGAACAGGAGAATAGACCAGATGACTGCATGGCTGCAGGGATGGTGTAGGAGGGAGGGATTTAGATTCCTGGGACATTGGGACCGGTTCTGGGGAAGGTGGGACCCGGACAAGTGGGACGGGTTACACCGGAGCAGGACCGGGACCGATGTCCTCGCGGGGGTGTTTGCTAGTGCTGTTGGGGATGGTTTAAACTAGAATAGCAGGGGGATGGGAACCTGAGCAGGGAGACAGAGGAGGGGGAAACAAGGATAGAAACAAAAGACAGAAAGGGAAGAATTAATAGTGGAAGGCAGAGAAAACAAGGGCGAAAAACAAATAGGGCCATAATGCAAAATAAAACTAAGATGACTAGCAATCTTAAAAAGACAAGTCTAAAGGCATTGTGTCTAAATGCGCGGAGCATTCGCAATAAGGTAGATGTATTAACGGTTATGATATAGTTGCGATTACGGAGACATAGCTGCAGGGTGACCAAGGATAGGAACTGAACATCCAGGGGTATTCAATACAGGCAAAAAGGGAAAGGAGGTGGGCTAGCGTTGTTAGTAAAGGAGGAAATCAATGCAATAGTGAGGAAGGATATTGGCTCGGAAAATCATGATGTGGAATCTGTATGGGTGGAGCTAAGAAACACCAAGGGGTAGAAAACGTTGATGGGGGTTGTCTGTCGACCCTCAAACAGTAGTGAAGATGTAGGGGAGGGCATTAAACAGGAAATTAGAGATGCATGCAAGAAGGGTACAGCAATAATCATGGGTGACTTTAATCTACATATAGGTTGGTCAAACCAAATTAGCAATAATACTGTGGGAGAGGAATTCCTGGAGTGTGTACGTGATGGTTTGCTAGACCAATACGTTGAGGAACCAACTAGAGAACGGGCAATCCTTGACTGGGTATTGTGCAATAAGAAAGGATTAATTAACAATCTTGTTGTGCGGGGTCCCTGAGGGAAGAGCAACCATAACATGATAGAATTACTCATTAAGATGGAGAGTGAAGTAGTTGAATCCGAAACTAGGGTCCTGAATCTAAATAAAGGAAATTACGAAAGTATGAGGTGCGAGTTGGCTGTGATCGATTGGGGAACTTTGCTAAAAGGGATGACGGTGGATAGGCAATGGCTAATATTTAAAGAACGTGTGCAGGAATTACAACAATTATTCATTCCTGTCTGGCACAAAAATAAAACAGGAAAGGTGGCTCAACCGTGGCTTACAAAAGAAATTAAGGATAGTATTAGATCCAAGGAGGAGGCATATAAAATTGCCAGAAAAAGCAGCAAACCTGAGGATTGGGAGCAGTTCAGAATTCAGCAAAGGAGGACAAAGAGATTGATTAAGAGGGGAAAAATAGAGTATGAGAGTAAACTAGCAGGGAACATAAAAACTGATTGTAGAAGCTTCTATAAATATGTCAAGAGAAAAAGATTAGTGAAGACAAATGTAGGTCCCTTACAGTCAGAAAAGGGGGAAATTACAATGGGGAACAAAGAAATGGCAGAACAATTAAACAATACTTTGGTTCTGTCTTCACAAAGGAGGACACAAATAACCTGCCAGAAATGTTAGGGAACCAAGGGTCTAGTGAGAGGGAGGAACTGAAGGAAACCAGTATTAGTAAAAAAAAAATAGTGCTAGGGAAATTAATGGGGCTAAAGGCTGACAAATCCCCAGGGCCTGATAATCTACATCCCAGAATACTAAAGGAAGTGGCCCTGGAAGTAGTGGATGCATTGGTGATCATCTTCCAAAATTCTATAGACTCTGGAACAGTTCCTACAGATTGGAGGGCGGCAAATGTAACCTCACTATTTAAAAAAGGAGGGAGAGAAAAAACACTGAATTACAGACCAGTTAACTTAACACCAATAGTGGGGAAAATGCTCGAGTCTATTATAAAAGATGCGATAACAGAACACTTGGAGGGCATTAACGGGATTGGACAAAGTCAGCGTGGGTTTATGAAAGGGAAATCATGCTTAACAAATCTACTGGAGTTTTTTGAAGATGTAACTAGTAGAATAGATAGGGAAGAACCAGTGGATGTAGTGTATTTGGATTTTCAGAAGGCTTTTGATAAGGTCCCACACAAGAGGTTAGTGTACAAAATTAAAGCACATGGGATTGGGGGGAATATACTGGCATGGATTGAGAATTGGTTGACAGACAGGAAACAGAGAGTAGGAATAAACGGGTCTTTTTCCGGGTGGCAGGCAGTGACTAGTGGGGTACCACAGGGATCAGTGCTTGGGCCCCAGCTATTCACAATATATATCAATGATTTGGATGAGGGAGCTAAATATAACATTTCCAAGTTTGCAGACGATACAAAGCTGGGGTGGAATGTGAACTGTGAAGAGGATGCAAAGAGGCTCCAATGTGATTTAGACAAGTTGGGTGAGTGGGCAAGAACATGGCAGATGCAGTATAACGTAGATAAATGTGAGGTTATCCACTTTGGTTGTAAAAACAGAAAGGCAGATTATTATCTGAATGGTGATAGATTGGGAAAAGGGGAGGTACAACGAGACCTGGGTGTCCTTATCCACCAGTCGCTGAAAGCGAGCATTCAGGCGCAGCAAGCAGTTAGGAAGGCGAATGGTATGTTGGCCTTCATTGCAAGAGGATTTGAGTACAGGAGCAGGGATGTCTTACTGCAGTTATACAGGGCCTTGGTGAGACCACATCTGGAGTATTGTGTGCAGTTTTGGTCTCCTTACCTGAGGAAGGATGTCCTTGCCATGGAGGGAGTGCAACGAAGGTTTACCAGACTGATTCCTGGGATGGCAGGACTGACGTATGAGGAGAGATTGAGTCGACTAGGCCTATATTCACTAGAGTTCAGAAGAATAAGAGGTGATCTAATCGAAACAGATAAAATTCTAACAGGACTAGACTGACTAGATGCAGGGAGTCCAGAACCAGGGGTCACAGTCTCAGGATACGGGGTATGCCATTTAGAACCGAGATGAGGAGAAATTTCTTCATTCGGTGGTGAACCTGTGGAATTCTCTACCGCAGAAGGCAGTGGAGGCCAAGTCATTAGATGTATTCAAGAAGGAGATAGATATATTTCTTAATGCTAAAGGGATCAAGGGATATGAGGAAAAAGTGGGAACAGGGTACTGAGTTAGACGATCAGCCATGATCATTTTGAATGGCGGAGCAGGCCCGAAGGGCCCAATGGCCTACTCTTGCTCCTATTTTCTATGTTTCTATGTTTTGAAGTGTAGTCACCGTTGTAATGTAGGAAACGCAGCAGCCAATTTGTGCACAGCAAGCTGCCACAAGCAGCAATGTGATAATGACCAGATAATCTATTTTAGTGGTGTTGGTTGAGGGATAAATGTTGGCCAGGACACCAGGGAGAACTCCCCTGCTCTTCTTCGATCGTTTACGTCCACCTGAAAGACCAGATAGGGCCTCGGTTTAATGTCTCATCCAAAAGACGGCACCTCCGACGGTGCAACACTCCCTCAGTACTGCATTAGAGTATCAGCCTGGATTTTGTACTCAAGTCTCTGGAGTGGGACTTGAACCCATAACCTGCTGACTCAGAGGTGAGAGTGCTACCAACTGAGCCACGGCTGATACCATCAAAGTGCACTGAAATAAGCTTGAATTACAGTTTTGAGATCAGCTTGCAGTATGCAAAAACTTTAAAAATATTTTACTGTGAAACGCATCATTTTACAGGAAGCCTTTTCTAACGAACTGCCAATCTGAGGTTCTACGTAAGGACTAACCAGCTAGTAATGTTTGTACGCAAACTGATTTTGAAGCAGAATCATAAATAATGAGGTAATTATGGCAATAACATTTAAAAGATTATAATTAGAATCATAGAAAATTTACGGCACAGAAGGAGGCCATTCGGCCCATCACGTCCCTATGACTGAGAAACGAGCCACACAGCCTAATCCCACTTTCCCGCATTTGGTCCATAGCCCTGCTGGTTACGGCTCTTCAGGTGCACATCCAGGTATTTTTTAAATGAGTTGATGGTGTCTGCCTCTATCACCCTCTCAGGCAGTGAGTTCCAGACCTCCGCCACCCTCTGGGTTAAAAAACATTTTCCTCATTTCTGCTCTAATCCTTCTACCAATTACTTTAAATCTATGTCTCCTGGTTATTGACCCCTCTGCTAAGGGAAATAGGTCCTTCCTATCCACTCTATCTAGGCCCCTCATAATTTTGTGCACCTCAATCAAATCACCCCTCAGCCTCCTCTGTTCCAAGGAAAACAACCCCAGCCTATCCAATCTGTCATAGCTACAATTCTCCAGTCCTGGCAACATCTTCGTAAATCTCCTCTGCGCTCTCTCTCTAGTGCAATTACATCCTTCCTGTAATGTGGTGACCAGAACTGTGCGCAATACTCAAGCTGTGGCCTAACTAGTGTTTTATCCAGTTCCAGCATAACATCACTGCTTTTATATCATATGCCTCGGCTAATAAAGGAAAGCATTCCCTATGTCTTCTTAACCACCTTATCTACCTGTCCTGCTACCTTCAGGGATCTGTGGACATGCACTCCAAGGTCCCTCACTTCCTCTATACCTCTCAGTATCCTCCCATTTATTGTGTATTCCCTTGCCTTTTTTGCTCTTCCCAAATGCAATACCTCACACTTCTCAGGATTGAACTCCATTTGCCACTTTTCTACCCATCAGACCAGTCCATTGATATCTGCCTGCAGTCTACACCTTTCCTCCTCACTATCAACCACACGGCCAATCTTTGTGACATCTGCAAATTTCTTAATCATGCCCCCTACATTTAAGTCCAAATTATTAATATATACCACAAAAAGCAAAGGACCGAGTACCGAGTCCTGCGACACCCCACTGAAAACAGCCTTCCAGTCGTAAAAACACCTGTCAACCATTACCCTTTGCTTCCTGCCACTGAGCCAATTTTGGATCCAATTTGTCACATTCCCTTGGATCCCATGGGCCTTTACTTTTTTGACCAAACTGCCATGTGGAACCTTGTCAAAAGCCTTGCTAAAATCCAAGTAGACTACATCAATTACGCTACCCTCATCGATCCTCCTTGTCACCTCCTCGAAAAATTCGATCAAGTTAGTCAGAGACGACCTCCCCTTAACAAATCCGTGCTGATTGACCATGATTGGTCTTTGCCTTTCTAAGTGACAGTTTATCCTGTCCCTCAGAATTGATTCCAATAATTTGCCCACCACCGAAGTTAGGCTGATTGGCCTGTAATTACTTGGTCTATCCTTCGCTCCCTTTTTAAACAATGGTACAACGTTAGCAGTCCTCCAATCCTCAGGCACTACGCCTGTATCCAATGAAGTTTGGAAAATGATTGTTAAAGCCTCTGCTATTTCCTACCTGGCTTCTTTTAACAGCCTGGGATACATTTCATCCGGCCCTGGTGATTTATCCACTTTCAAAGATGCTAATCTCCTTAATACTTCCTCTCTCACTATGTTTATCCCATCCAATATTTCACACTTCTCCTCTTTAACTTCAATCCCTGCATCATCCCTCTCCTTTGTGAAGACAGATGCAAAGTATTCATTAAGAACCGTACCCACGTCTTCCATCTCCACACATAGTCTCTAATAGGCCCAATTCTTTCCCTAGTTATCATCTTCCTCTTAATGTATTTATAAAACATCTTTGGGTTTTCTTTGATTTTACCTGCTAATATGTTTTCATGCCCTCTCTTTGCTTTGCTAATTTCCTTTTTAACTTCACCCCTGCACTTTGTATACTCCTAAACTTTCCTTAGTATTGAGTTCTCGGTGTCTATCATAGGCTTTCTTTTTCTGCCTTACCTTACCCTGAATGCTTCTTGACATCCAGGGGGCTCGAGATTTGGCAGCCCTCCCTTTTTCTTTGTGGGAATATGTTTACCCTGAACCCCTTGAATCACCCCTTTGAATGTTTCCCACTGCTCTGACACTGATTTACCTTCAAGTAGCTGTTTCCAGTTTACTTCTGCTAAATCACTTCTCAGTTTAGTAAAATTGGCCTTTCCCCAATTGAAAACTTAACTCCTGCTCTGTCTTTGTCCTGACGAAGGAGGTAAGCTCCGAAAGCTTGTGATTTTCAAATAAAACTATTGGACTATAACCTGGTGTTGTAAGATTCCTTACATCTATGCTAAAACTAACTGTATTATGATCACTATCACCAAAATGCTTTCCCACAATTAATTAGGATAAAACAATTAGAAATTGCCAAAGGAAACAATAATGCGTTTAATCTAACTGCAACAGAAAAAGTCTCATTAAATTAAAAAAATATATACATTTAAATGGACACAAATTAGCCTCAGTGACAAATGTAGTGGACCATAACTTTGGGCACCTTTTAACTGCAAACCCCCTGCCTGTAACCTGCTCTTCCACAGGATCATTGTGGCTATATCTATATTTAGTAGATATGAATGCAGATTTCATTCTTTGAAATTTTATGTCCTCACAAGTAAAAAATTACATATCAATAAAAGGTTAGATCTTTACACATGCAAGTAATCAAATAGGGATCTCTATATTGGAATTGATGATAGAACTGATAGCTTGAGAGATCCCATTCCAAAATAGAATCTACACATTTCTGTTGCTGTTTTTTTACTTATATTTTCTGCTTAACTTTTTTGAGTAAAACAAGTTTTGTCTAATTTCTTTGCAAAACTGAAATGAAGTACTAAACACATTTGATGTTTTAAAAAAGAATTAAGACTCTTGTATGATAAAGCTTTTAATGTTTGTAAATACAATATAACAATACTGTAAAAGAACTGAGTGATTGGATGGTACAGTAGAACCTTTTGTATCTACCTCTGACACATGGGCTCAGTATCAGCCAAGGCTGCCCTAATGGATATCGATCTACAATAAAGAAAATGGCCATAATATGGAATAAATTGGAAATTTGGCTTAAGCCATAAGGATGGCTAGTGTGGGCAGTAGAGTGAGACACTTCCCTAGAGTTAGGAAGTGAAAATCTGAGGTAATTCTCTGCTTCCATCTAGCTATGCCAGATCAAGAGAGGCAAAGGTAGAGGTTTTGAAGGGAAATGGTACATGGCATGGTGGAAAAAAACTTAAATGATAACTTTAAAATGGATATTGTCAATTTTCAGTGAATATGTATCTGGGCAGCTACAGAAAAAAAAGATTTGTAGCTCTGTTTCATATTTCAGATGTACAGTTAGCTGGTTTCTGTAAAAAAAAATAGTGTAGCAATAATGTACAACAACTACTTGCATTTATATAGTGCCTTTAACATGGAAAAATGTTCCAAGATGCTGAAGTGTTATTCATATAGTCACAGCTTTCTGGGCATTGCACTGGTACAGCATCCTCAGTATAGTGGAGTGGGACTGTTATTGTTTTGATCGCCACCCTATCCAAATTTTGCCAAATCAAGCAAAGTTGTGTTGAGCACAGCTTGTACTGTATCCCTGTAGGAAAGAGAAGAATCATGCTGAAGTGGTACCTAGTGCTTCCTGGCAGTCTCCAAGCAGGCTTATTCATCCTAATGGCAGCAGAGGCATTAAGGATAGACGGACTGAAGAACAGGAGATTATTTATCTTTTATATAAAAAAAAGTGGCATTGAAAATATGTTTTTAAAAAAGCCTTCTTCGATTTTTGGTTTAAACAATATGGTTAAGACAAAAGTTTAGACAATCAGTCCTAGTACTGTGGGTCAATGCATATTAATATATCTGCAACATATCTGTTGGTTATGTATAATTCATGCCGGATTAAGGAGTTTACTCATCTGACACTGAGTATTGTGTATACCTCATTGTCATCTCCTGAGTTGACAGTGTAGGAACACCACTGTGTGAATCAGTTAAGTTTTATGTCCAACTTTGGTGGAAGATCTGTATTTCAAAATAGTATATCCTTTTTGGTAATGGAAGAACTAGCGTGTTTGTCAAACATCTCAGATGGTAACAGCAGCAATACAGATTATGTATGTCTGATGTATGAATCCTTATGTACATGCATTTCATACAAATGTGTAAACTTTCTCATTGAATGCTACTGTAGATTCTGTCTATTTTATACTATGGATTCTATACAACTTATGTAATTATTGTCAATCATGTCAATAAATAACCTTTTACTATATATGAAGTACACACCAATATGTTAGTAAAAATCGGTGAATATAGAGTAGACTATTTTGGTTGCATATTTGAATGTAAGTGTTTTACTTGATCTTTGGTAGAACCTTTGTAATGTGCTGGAATTAGTTCTTCTACATTTAAAAGGAATACTTCCTCATAGTGTCTCTGATATTTTCTACTTGAGCAGCTAGCATTTGCAAATTTAGAATCCACTTAGACTGCATCATTAATTTTCTAATAGATGTGACTGTGAAAGACTCAAAAGCTTATGAAAGTAAATTCAGACTTTTCCAGGTAGAATGCTTCTCTAAAATGCTTTTGAACTTTCTGTCCAATTTTAGCATTTTCCTGTATTAGTAAAACATTGATAGCTACAGACTAGGTTGCACTCAGTTAATTATGTAAGAGGAGCTTTAAGGATTGAATAGTACAATTTGTTTATTTAGTGAAGTGTAATGTATTTAAACGGACTATTGTTACTTGACGATGTGCAGCATGTTTTTTATTAAATTGAAACATATTTCCCCAATTGACCAGGCTTAGTGACAGTGATCTTAACTATTTTAAAATGTTATGATTTTCTTTCCTGATTGTCGCAGTAAGGGCAAATAGAGGATGCAATAGATTTCATTCTTTAAGAATCATTGTTTTTCCTTGTAACTGTTTTCTTTTAAACCTCTTTACTTTTATTTCTTTCATATCATCTGTTTGACCCCAGAAGGTTAAACCTACCTAGTGTCCTGATGGGAATTGTTATACTTCGGCCCTGATCAGCTGTTTCAATTGCTGTATGTAGTTCTACATTACTATTATTCCCATCAAACTTTACAATTAAAATTCTATAACATATACATGTATTATACATGTTTGTAGCACATGTGACAATTATTTCCTAGTTATCACTGCTTGATCGACTTGCAGTGATTATGTTCCATGTAGCAGGATGACTGAGGGCCAGTTGGTCAGCCATAGGGCCCTGACCCCCGAATAAGGGTATGACCCTGTTAAGAAACCTCACCTTTTAAAAAGTAATTGAAGCTGGAGTGGGTGGAGACCTTCCCCAGTCAGGTAAGAGTAAAAGGATGAGGTCCAGAGAAGTAAAACCCCTGCACAGGAAGCTGGAAGGCAGCTTGGGCTGGCCTGGGCTCTGAGTCCTGAAAGAAGCTGATGAGCTGGAAGGCAGTTGGGGACAGCTGAATGAGCATGGGAGTGTAGAAAGTGTACTAGGCATTGCCAAAGGTACTGTGTAGTGTAACTTTGTGTGGAGTGAATTAAAAGAAAAATATTTAAAATACGAATGGTTCACGAACTATTGTGTGTCATATGAAGAAGGTAACGAGATGATAGGATCATGTGACATATGGTTATTTACTAACAGTCAGGAAGAAAATGGCATCGATGGGTCCTCAAATTGCATGCCGAGCTGGAAGACACCGCTGGAGAGGACCAATTCCAAAGCCATTAAACTGGCGAAGGAGGTGTCAAGTCTGGAATCCCACCTACATGACACCCAGGAGCTTCTCCAGGAGGGGAAGGAGAAGAAGCTGAAGCTGGGGCTGCAGGTGGTCTCCCTGCAGGCTCAGTTGGCGAGCAGCGAGTTCGCTGGTTAGACAGGTCCGCGAGCTGCATAAGGAGCTCGAGTACCTCAACAAACATCATCGGGCCGAGATGGAGGACCTGATAAGTTCCAAGGACGATGTGGGCAAGAGCATGCATGAGCTGGAGAAGGCAAAGCGAGCGCTGGAGCAGCAGGTAGAGGAGATGAGGACCCAGCTGGAGGAGCAGGCCGACGAGCTGCAGGGCACCGAGGATGCCAAGCTCTGCCTGGAGGTTAACCTGCAGGCCATGAAGGCACTTCACAAGGAAGAGAAAAGCCAGCTAACCATGACCGTCACCAGCCTTCAGCAGTCAGTCAATGAGAAGGTTGAGCAGAAGGAGCTGTTTGAGCAAGCTGCGCGGGTTCAGAAGGAAAGGCTGACTGGACAGCTCGGCGCATTGAACGGCAGGTCTGATGGTGTCCTTTCTCAAAAAGGTGGCTGAGCCAGAAGTGCAAGGCGATGGACACCAGCAGGAAATTTCCACGGAAAAGCCTGGGGTGAGGGCTGCTGTGAACGGGAGATGCCAGAGTCCACATGAAAAGGAAAAGCTGAAAACTCAAGACGCTGCATCAATGGCCTTTGAAATAGCCGAAAGGATTGTTCATGTGGCATGTGAACATGGGCGGCAAGAACTTGAAGTGATTGAGAAGGCAATTATTGAGCATGGAGCCGGGTCGGCTCAGAGCAATGCTGATGCCCTCTCCAGAGCATGTTGCCTCACGGTGCAGGCCGCTAGAGCCGACGTCTCTGTGCTGGGGGGGAAGGATGTGTAGCAGGGGACTGAGGGCAGGTAGGTCAGCCATAGGCTTATGAGGGCCCTGATTCCCGGAGAAGGATATGGCCCTTCTAAGAAACCTCAGCTTTAAAAAGTAATTGAGGCTGAAGGGGTGGAGACCTTCCCCAGCCAGATGAGAGTAAAAAGGTGAGGTCCAGAGAAGTAAAACCTGTGAACAGGAAGCTGGAAGGCAGCTAGGGCTGGCCTGGGCTATGAGTCCTGAAAGAAGCTGATGAGCTCATAGGCAGTTGAGGACAGCTGAAAAAGCCTGGGAGTGGGAAAATGTACGAGGTGTTGCCAAAGGTACTGTGTAGTGTAACATTATGTGGAGTAAATCAAAAGAAAATTATTTAAAATACGAATGGTTCACGGACTATTATGTGTCTTACGAGACAGTAGGACCATGTGACACCCATCATTTATCCTTCAGTCTTTCACCACATGCTGTTGCCATCTGCTTATGACAGCTACTCTCAGCAAAAAGAAAAGGGATCTAAAATCAAATTAAACCCTCTATATGGCAAATTCCACATATATTAAAATGTAATGGATTGCATGGGAGTGATATCAAGGCAATAATTGTGGTTCATCACATCATCCAAACCCTTCAGTGTTTTGTAATCACTGCCAAGTGGCCATTATTCACCATTTACTTTAGAACAATAATAATTACTCACCTGACTTTTAGTTTTGCCATCCCAGAAAAGCTACTTTAAATCTTTGTGTGAAGGAATAGGAATGTCTATTGAGCTGAGTTTTAACATTTCTCAAACTAACCTGTAAGCTAAGGTTCCAATAGGGATATGAGAATATCAGTTAAGTACAAATAAAAAGAAAACTGGGAGTGGAGGGGGGGGTGGGGTCCCCTTCTGAGAAAGCACATAGAATCATAGAAGTTTACAACATGGAAACAGGCCCTTTGGCCCAACATGTCCATGTCGCCCAGTTTATACCACTAAACTAGTCCCAATTGCCTGCACATGGCCCATATCCCTCAATACCCATCTTACCCATGTAACTGTCCAAATGCTTTTTAAAAGACAAAATTGTACCCGCCTCTACTACTGCCTCTGGCAGCTCGTTCCAGACACTCACCACCCTTTGAGTGAAAAAATTGCCCCTCTGGACCCTTTTGTATCTCTCCCCTCTCACCTTAAATCTATGCCCCCTCGTTATAGACTCCCCTACCTTTGGGAAAAGATTTTGACTATCTACCGTATCTATGCCCCTCATTATTTTATAGACTTCTATAAGATCACCCCGAAACCTCCTACTCTCCAGGGAAAAAAGTCTCAGTCTATCCAACCTCTCCCTATAAGTCAAACCATCAAGTCCCGGTAGCATCCTAGTAAATCTTTTCTGCACTCTTTCTAGTTTAATAATATCCTTTCTATAATAGGGTGACCAGAACTGTACACAGTATTCCAAGTGTGGCCTAACTAATGTCTTGTACAACTTCAACAAGACATCCCAACTCCTGCATTCAATGTTCTGACCAATGAAACCAAGCATGCTGAATGCCTTCTTCACCACCCTATCCACCTGTGACTCCACTTTCAAGGAGCTATGAACCTGTACTCCTAGATCTCTTTGTTCTATAACTCTCCCCAACGCCCTACCATTAACGGAGTAGGTCCTGGCCCGATTTGATCTACCAAAATGCATCACCTCACATTTATCTAAATTAAACTCCATCTGCCATTCATCGGCCCACTGGCCCAATTTATCAAGATCCTGTTGCAATCCTAGATATATCAAGGCAGAGAAGAAAGGCTCAGAGGATCACAACACCCACAGGGATATTGAAGACAAATTTTAAAGGCCTTTCTTGAACCTCACCTGAGACAGGATGGGGGGATGGTAGCTGCTCCTGAGGTCAGGGAAACCTACTACTATTAATTCATGGATATATAGTCCTCCAAATAAGAGAGATCATATTTAGTTCCACTTTGAAACAGGGTTGGTGAACCCTGGGGAGGGGTGGGGATGGGAGAGTAAGAGGAGCTTGGTGATTTGAAGGTGTTTGTTAATTTCAGTGACCTTTTAAAAAATGATTGTAGTACAGTATAATGCCAGTGTGGATGTTTTAAAATTTTTGAATCTAATGATGGCCGTAATTATGGAGGTGTTTGTAATAGCCAGAGAAGCTATTAGAACGTTCATCATTAAAACACTTTAGAACCTTTAACAAATAAAAGGAAAGGAAAGGACTTGCATTTGTACAGCGACTTTCACGACCTTAGGATGTCCTAAGTACGAATAAAAAGAAAAACAGGGGGCTCCCCTCCTGAGAAAGCACATGAAGCCTCTGACGTTCTTTTTGAAGTGTAGTCACTGTTGTAGGGAAACACTGCAGCCAATTTACACTCAGCAAGGTCCCACAAACTGCTGCAAGACATAGCCAGATAATCTGTTTTAGTGATGTTGGTTAAGGGATAAATATTGGCCAGGTCATCGGGAGAACTCTCCTGCTTACCTTTGAATAGTGTCATGGGATCTTTTATGCCCACCTGAGAGGGCAGACGGAGCCTCGGTTTAACGTGTCTGGCAGTGCAGCATTCTCTCAGCACTGCACTGAAGTGTCAGCCTGGGTTATGTGCTCGAGTCTGTATAGTGGGACTTGAACCCATGACCTTCTGACTCGGAGGCAAGAGTACCAAGGCTGAAACTTAATGGTGTCCTTGGGAGGATGGGTGCAGAAGGCTTCAGTTTTATTGTTGCTATACTTGAAAATTGTTTCTATTTATGACCTTTCACTCTCAGTCTTTATAATAGTACAAGTTTTAGTAAGTACTTTTGCTAAAAGTCATTTTTTTTCTCAGATTGCTGAAACAAAAGTCCAGCATAGGTCATGCCTGACGAACTTGATTAAAATTTTTTTAAAGAGTTGACTAAAGCAGTGAACAGGGGAATGTCTATGGATATTGTTTATATGGACTTCCAGAAGGCATTCGATAAAGTCCCTCATAAGAGACTGTTAACTAAAGTTGAAGCTCATCGAATTGAGGGCAAATTATTGACCTGGTTAGGAAATTGGCTGAGCGGCAGGAGACAGAGTAGGGATAATGGGCAGGAATTTAAATTGGCAGAATGTGACTAGTGGTGTCCCACAGGGATTTGTGTTGGGGTGTCAACTATTCACTGTATTTATTAACGACTTAGATGGCGGGATAGAGAGCCACATATCCATGTTTGTCGATGACACAAAGATAGGCAGCAGTGTAGATGGAAGCATAAAATTACAGAGATAGAGTACACCTGGAGTACTGTGTTCAGTTCTGCACACCACACCTTAGGAAGGATATGTTAGCCTTGGAGGGAGTGCAGCGTAGATTTACTAAAATGATACCTGGACTCCAAGGGTTAAATTATGAGGAGAGGTTACACAAACTAGGGTTGTATTTCCTGGAATTTAGAAGATTAAGGGGTGATTTGATCTTAAGTTTTCAAGATATTAAGGGGAACTGATGGGGTAGATAGAGAGAAACAATCTCCACTGTTTGAGGAGTCTAGGACTCGGGGACATAGCCTAAAAATTAGAGCCAGGACTTTCAGGAGTGAAGTTAGGAAACACTTCCACACTCAGAGTGGTAAAAGTTTGGAACTCTTCCGCATACGGCAGTTGATGCTAGCTTAATTGTTAATTTTAAATCTGAGATTGATAGATTTTTGTTAACCAAAGATATTAAGGGATATGGGGCTAAGGCAAGCATATGGAGTTAGGTCACAGATCAGACATGATCTCATTGAACAGGCTCGAGGGGCTAAATGGCCTACTCCTGTTCCTATGTTCCTGTGTGCACTATAATTTCTTCCTTGACTCACAGGGAGATGTTTGGCCACCTGTATAATCTCACATTTGAATGTCTTTTTTTAAAAGGTTATTTTCTCTGCAATGAACATGACAGTTCGCGACACAAATGGCTGAAGCAAACTCTTGACTCTTTCATACCTGAGGACTTAAGGAGCATAATTTCTGTGACTGACCTGGATGGCAGACACATTGGTCCACAGCAGCCACAAATGTATGACAAGGTGAGGCTGAATTTTGATCATGTTTTGCTAGACAGTTGCAAACACACCGGCTTTAAGGCAGTTGCTGTGCTGCGGTGATATAGCTCAATAAGGGTACAAAATGCAGCCCTGCAGGACTGTGCAGGGCTGCATTTTGTACCCTTATTGAGCTATATCATCAACTCAGTGCTGTGGTCCACACAGCACTGAGTTGATGATTTTTACTATACTGATTTTGAGTAGAGGCCAGGTGATACACTTTTAAAAAAAATTATTGATGTATAAGAATGTTAAAAAAAATCTCTCTGCAAGGATTTACTTTCACAAGCATGCATTCTATTAAAATTGAAGCTATAAAAAAGATGCACACAAAGATGATTTCAGAATGATCAGGAGTAAACTTGCGGATTATCTATATAAGAACCTAGTAAACAACAGTCAGTAAGGATTTAGAAGGGGTAGACCCGGCCTGACCAAGCTCCTTCACTTCAATGATGAAGTGACAACCCTACAATGTGGTGTACCTCGACTTCCTAAAAGGCACTTGACAGAATTCCATATGAAAGGCTATCAGCCAAGCTCAAAGCTGAGAGAGGATTCAGGGTAAATCTTGGGAATGGCTAAGAAATTGATTGAAGAGTAGAAAAGAGTGGGAATTTGTTAGATTTATGTTAGGGTGGGGTGGAGAGTTCCAGGGCTCACTGTTGGGGCCATTACTATTTCTAATGTATATCAATGACTTGACTTTATGAATTCCATGCAAATTCGTCAGATTTACAGATACCAAACTAGGAGAGGAAGTGAAATTGAAGGCCGGCGCTTATAAATTACAGAATGAGTTGGACAAAATATAAATATGGGCAGAAAGATGGCAGATGAACTTTAATGCAGACGTGTTAAGTACTGTACATTGGAAGGCAAAATGGACAACCCACATACTCCATGAATGGTATAGAAATAGCTAAGGATGAAATTGAAAGAGACATAGGAGTGTTCTTAGACTTGACGCTCAATATGCACAGCAATTAACAAAAGCCAATAGAATGTTGAACTACATAGCTCAAACAGTGGAATATAAGTCAGAGGAAGTTACAATGAAACTGTACAGTGCTCTGGTCATACTGCACCTTGAGTACTGTGTCCAGTTCTGGTTGTCCAGAAATGAGGGAGACATTTAAACATTAGAGGCAGTGCAGAGGAGATCCTTAGTTTAAAAAGTCTGCTTTGAGGAAAGACTAGAGAAACTGTAGCTTCCAGCCTGAAAAGGAGGTGCCTGAGATGTGATTTAGTAGAGGTATATAAGGTGATTACAGGCATAGAGATGGTAAATTCAGAATATTACTTTAAATTAAATTGTGAAAGTCGGCCAATGGGATATAGTAGTAAAAAAAATAAATTTAAGACTCATATCAGAAAATTCTTCACAGAGTGATTGGAATAGTGGAATGTGTGATGGAGTAGTGGAGGCATATAACTTGGAATCATTTAAGAACCAATTAGATGCTACATTGTTGGGTCTTTTTGGATGGATGTACTAACATGGGCCAAATGGTCTTCCTCATCTGTAGTTATCTTATGATTTAATTACGTGGCAAAGATCAATACTGCATGCAATCATAATGAGGTTTTTCAGTTTGCTAACTACACTGGGTGTGCTAATATCAGATCTTTAAACAAACATGTATATTGCCAAATAAGTAATTAGCTATAAACTTGCATTTTCCTCTATACAATTGTGCAAAGTTACCTGATGCTTAGCAATTTAGCAGTCAGTTTATCTCACACATGAGAGGATAAAGTTATTCAGGAGTGATTCTCCTTGCAACTTACATATGGGATACGTTTTGTGTTTAATGACTAAAATATATAAATAGAATAAAATGTTTTTATTCTGTGATGTGTGGAATAAAATATTTTTATTTAAAATTTATTTAATTCTAATAGACTTTTGTTAGTGAGAACAGGATATTATCTACTGGCTTTCACTTCTCTCTAGTGATTCTAAAGGATCAACGTTAGAAAACACATGCAAAAATGAACTTCAGAATGATATTTTAATAATTTGTTTAGTTACTTTATGCCAAGTTTGCTTTCATTACATTTATAATGCATTTAAAATCACGCTTACGTGCATGTGTGAGCAAAGCATTTCATTCTTTTTATTCGCTCATGGGATGTGGGCGTCGCTGGCGAGGCCAGCATTTATTGCCATCCCTAAATTGCCCTTGAGAAGGTGGTGGTGAGCCGCCTTCTTGAACCGCTGCAGTCTGTGTGGTGAAGGTCCTCCCACAGTCTGTTAGGTAGGGAGTTCCAGGATTTTGACCCAGCGACGATGAAGGAACGGCGATATATTTCCAAGTCAGGATGGTGTGTGACTAGAAGGGAACGCGCAGGTGGTGTTGTTCCCATGTGCCTGCTGCCCTTGTCCTTCTAGGTGGTAGAGGTCGCGGGTTTGGGAGGTGCTGTTGAAGAAGCCTTGGCGCGTTGCTGCAGTGCATCCTGTGGACGGTATACACTGCAGCCACTGTGCGCCGGTGGTGAAGGGAGTGAATGTTTAGGGTGGTGGATGGGGTGCCAATCAAGCAGGCTGCTTTGTCCTGGATGGTGTCGAGCTTCTTTTTGGAGCTGCACTCATCCAGGCAAGTGGAGAGTATTCCATCACACTCCTGACTTGTGCCTTGTAGATGGTGGAAAGGCTTTGTGGAGTCAGGAGGTGAGTCCCTCGCCGCCGAATACTCAGCCTCTGACCTGCTCTTGTAGCCACAGTATTTATATGGCTGGTCCAGTTAACTTTCTGGTCAGTGGTGACCCCATGATGTTGGTGGGGGATTCGGTGATGGTAACGCCGTTGAATGTCAAGCGGAGGTGGTTAGACTCTCTCTTGTTGGAGATGGTCATTGCTTGGCACTTGTCCGGCATGAATGTTACTTGCCACTTATCAGCCCAAGCCTGGATGTTGTCCAGGTCTTGCTGCATGCAGGCTCCGACTGCTTCGTTATTTGAGGGGTTGCGAATGGAACTGAACACTGTGCAATTGTTGGCGAACATCCCCATTTCTTACCTTATGATGGAGGGAAGGGCATTGATGAAGCAGCTGAAGATGGTTGGGCCTAGGACACCGCCCTGAGGAACTTCTGCAGCAATGTCCTGGGGCTGAGATGATTGGCCTCCAAAAATCACTACCATCTTCCTTTGTGCTAGGTATGACTCCAGTGACTGGAGAGAATTCCTCCTGATTCCCATTGACTTCAATTTTACTAGGGCTCCTTGGTGCCGCACTCGGTCAAATGCTGCCTTGATGTCAAGGGCAGTCACTCTCGCCTCACCTCTGGAATTCAGCTCTTTTATAAGAACATAAGAAATAGGAGCAGGAGTAGGCCAATCGGCCCCTCGAGCCTGCTCCGCCATTCAATAAGATCATGGCTGATCTGATCCTAATCTCAAATCTAAATTCATGTCCAATTTCCTGCCCGCTCCCCATAACCCTTAATTCCCTTTACTTCTAGGAAACTGTCTATTTCTGTTTTAAATTTATTTAATGATGTAGCTTCCACAGCTTCCTGGGGCAGCAAATTCCACAGACCTACCACCCTCTGAGTGAAGAAGTTTCTCCTCATCTCAGTTTTGAAAGAGCAGCCCCTTATTCTAAGATTATGCCCCCTAGTTCTAGTTTCACCCATCCTTGGGAACATAATTACCGCATCCACCCGATCAAGCCCCTTCACAATCTTATATGTTTCAATAAGATCGCCTCTCATTCTTCTGAACTCCAATGAGTAGAGTCCCAATCTACTCAACCTCTCCTCATATGTCCGCCCCCTCGTCCCCGGGATTAACCGAGTGAACCTTCTTTGTACTGCCTCGAGAGCAAGTATGTCTTTTCTTAAGTATGGACACCAAAACTGTATGCAGTATTCCAGGTGCGGTCTCACCAATACCTTATATAACTGCAGCAATACCTCCCTGTTTTTATATTCTATCCCCCGAGCAATAAAAGCCAACATTCCGTTGGCCTTCTTGATCACCTGCTGCACCTGCAAACTAACTTTTTGATCTTCTTGCACTAGGACCCCCAGATCCCTTTGTACTGCAGTACTTTCCAGTTTCTCGCCATTAAGATAATAACTTGCTCTCTGATTTTTCCTGCCAAAGTGCATAACCTCACATTTTCCAATATTGTATTGCATCTGCCAAATCTCCGCCCACTCACCCAGCCTGTCTATATCCCCTTGTAGGTTTTTTATGTCCCCCTCACTCTCCACTTTCCCTCCCATCTTTGTATCATCTGCAAACTTTGATACGTTACACTCTGTCCCCTCCTCCAAATCGTTAATATAGATTGTAAAGAGTTGGGGACCCAGCACCGACCCCTGTGGAACACCACTGGCTACTGGTTGCCAGTCCGAGAATTAACCATTTATCCCAACTCTCTGCTTCCTGTTAGATAACCAATCCTCCACCCATGCCAGAATATTACCCCCAATCCAGTGATTCTTTATCTTGAGCAATAATCTTTTATGTGGCACCTTGTCGAATGCCTTCTGGAAGTCCAAATACACTACGTCCACTGGTTCCCCTTTATCCACCCTGGACGTTATGTCCTCAAAGAACTCAAGCAAATTTGTCAGCCATGCTGACTTTGTCCTATTAAATTATGTTTATCCAAATGTTCCGCTACTGTCTCCTTAATAATGGACTCCAAAATTTTACTCACCACAGATGTTAGGCTAACTGGTCTATAATTTCCAGCCTTCTGCCTACTACCCTTTTTAAATAAGGGTGTTACATTAGTAATTTTCCAATCTGCCGGGACCTTTGCCGAGTCCAGAGAATTTTGGAAAATTATTACCAAAGCATCCACAATCCCTACTGCCACTTCCCTCAAGACCCTCGGATGTAAGCCATCAGGTCCAGGGGATTTATCTGCCTTGAGTCCCATTATTTTACTGAGTACCAATTCCTTAGTGATTTTAATCGTATTTAGCTCCTCCCCCCCCCCAGAGCCCCCTGTTTGTCCAGTGTTGGGATATTCTTAGTGTCCTCTACCGTAAAGACTGAAACAAAATATTTGTTCAGCATTTTTGCCATCTCCATGTCTCCCACCATTAATTTCCCAGTCTCATCCTCTAAGGGACCTACGTTTGCCTTAGCCACCCTTTTTCTTTTTATATAACTGTAGAAACTCTTGCTATCTGTTTTTATATTTTTTGCTAATTTATTTTCATAATCTATCTTCCCTTTCTTAATCAATCCTTTAGTTTCTTTTTGCTGTCTTTTGAAGACTTTCCAATCTTCTATCCTCCCACTAAGTTTGGCTACCTTATATGTCCTTGTTTTTAGTCGGATACTGTCCTTAATTTCTTTACTTAGCCACGGATGGCTGCCATTTCTTTTACACCCTTTTTTCTTCAGTGGAATATATATTTTTTGAAAGTTGTAAAATAACTCCTTGAATGAACACCACTGCTCATGTACCGTCGCACCCTTTAATCTATTTTCCCAGTCCACTTTAATCAATTCCGCTCTCATACCATCATAGTCTCATGTTTTGTCCATGTTTGGACCAAGGCTGTGATGAGGTCTGGAGCCGAGTGGTCCTGGCAGAACCCAAACTGAGCATCGGTGAGCAGGTTATTGGTGAGTAAGTGCCACTTGATCGCACTGTCGACGACACCTTCCATCATTTTGCTGATGATTGAGAGTAGACTGATGGGGCGGTAATTGGCCGGATTGGATTTGTCCTGCTTTTTGTGGACAGGACATACCTGGGCAATTTTCCACATTCAACGGCATTACCATCGTCGAATCCCCCACCATCAACATCCTGGGGGTCACCATTGACCAGCAACTTAACTGGACCAGCCATATAAATACTGTGGCTACAAGAGCAGGTCAGAGGCTGGGTATTCTGCGGCGAGTGACTCACCTCCTGACTCCCCAAAGCCTTTCCACCATCTACAAGGCACAAGTCAGGAGTGTGATGGAATACTCTCCACTTACCTGGATGAGTGCGGCTCCAACAACACTCAAGAAGCTTGACACCATCCAGGACAAAGCATCCCGCTTGATTGGCACCCCATCCACCACCCTATACATTCACTCCCTTCACTTCCGGCGCACAGTGGCTGCAGTGTGTACCATCCACAGGATGCACTGCAGCAACTCGCCAAGGCTTCTTCGACAGCACCTCCCAAACCCGCGACCTCTACCACCTAGAAGAACAGCAGCAACAGGCACATGGGAACAACACCACCTGCACGTTCCCCTCCAAGTCACACACCATCCTGACTTGGAAATATATCATCGTTCCTTCATCGACGCTGGGTCAAAATCCTGGAACTCCCTACCTAACAGCACTGTGGGAGAACCTTCACCACATGGACTGCAGTGGTTCAAGAAGGCGGCTCACCACCACCTTCTCGAGTGCAATTAGGGATGGGCAATAAATGCTGGCCTCGCTAGCGACGCCCACATCCCATGAACAAATTTTAAAAAAGGTAGATTGGTGAGGACGAGGTCACATAGGATTTTCCCTCGTGTTGGTTCGCTCACCACCTGCCGCATGCCCAGTCTGGCAGCTATATCCTTCAGGACTCGGCCAGCTTGGTCAGTAGTGGTGCTACTGAGCCACTCTTGGTGATGGACATTGAAGTCCCCCACCCAGAGTACATTCTGTGCCGTTGCTACCGTCAGTGCTCAACAAGTGGTGCTCAACATGGAGGAAGACTGATTCATCAGCTGAGGGAGGGCGGTAGGTGGTAATCAGCAGGAGGTTTCCTTGCCCATGTTTGACCTGATGCCATGAGATTTCATGGGGTCCGGTGTCAATGTTGAGGACTCCCAGGGCCATTCCCTCCTGACTGTATATCACTGTACCGCAACCTCTGGTCGGTCTGTCCTGCCGGTGGGCATACCCAGGGATGGTGATGGAAGAGTCTGGGACGTTGGCTGAGTATGGCTATGTCAGGCTGTTGCTTGACTAGTCTGTGGGACAGCTCTCCTAATTTTGGCACAAGTCCCCAGATGTTAGTGAGGAGGACTTTGCAGGGTCAACTGGGCTTGGTTTGCCTTTGTCGTGTCCAGTGCCTCGTGGTCCGATGCCGGGTGGTCCGTCCGGTTTTATTCTTATTGTGACTTTCTGTAGTGAGATTGTACAACTGAGTGGCTTGTGTATTGTTAAATACAGCAAACTGTATGCTGGAGCCCCACCTATGACTGGTTTTGCATTGGGCTAAAGATGGTAACTCGACACCTGATAGAAAGATGCTATATAAATGCAAGTTCTTAAAGATATGATTCTTTGCTTAGTGATCTAACAATACCATAGGAGGTGAATCGGTTTTGCATTAATGCCAATCCTTGTTGGTATTGCTTCTGAATTTCTCTTTAAATACCATTCCTGTGGCAATCTAAAACTCCTTTTTTATATGCCCTTTGTATCCTCCGTGGTAGATCTACAATTGATGCCTAATTTAGGACTAAAGTCAGTTGTTGTTCTAGAATTAGATGACATTCTGCAATCAGTCAACATCAGATTAAGTGCCAGACTCCTGTCCATATGTAAATAGGACCATTGATTCTGTGTTGAATTTTTGAATATCCATGTTATATTGATTTTAGCCACATGGGGGTGCTCAGTTGTCAGGTTTTACTCAACATTTCTGATTGAGGGAAATTATTCTACTTCCTTGACTTTATACACAGTGCTTGACCTTTATATCCAGCACAAGTGCAATCAGTCCAAGCATGAATAAAATACAATTGGATTCTATTGTTTTATAGTTTCACTAAAAATGATAACACTACTTAATTTGTTTTGATTAGCAATATTAGCCTTTGAGAAGTTTTTCAGATGAATTCCTCCCTGCTATTCATTATTTGTAAATTACAGGGAATTTAATTCCATAATTTCCATTTAAAAACTACATAGTCTTAACTGATGATCTAGATACAACCATTCCCTGCCCTGAGAGATTGTCCTTTTCCTACATTTGTTGTCTTAAAAAGCTTAAATACTGAAACTCGGTAATCAGACTGCTGGGCTTTATCTCAAGGGATATGTTGAGTCCAGCACTCAGAGGTTGTACTGTGCCCATATGTATAAGCCACATTAGCAATGGCACTTGTGCCTGTGGGGATATTGTGTCATGCTGCACGTCTCAAGTGATTGCTGAGTTCAAGTGAGAAAAAAAATCTTTATCATTTTCCCAACGAGACAGCCTGTGAACAACAGCAGGTCAAAAATGAGTTTAACCAAATAGTGAGTTTCCAAATGTTTACACACTTGTAACTCTTAGAACTTCTTCTGAATAGATGCTTCATTGTTTGTGAGATGGATTTGAAATTGCTCCTCCAAACTCTCTTTTTGCCTGAGGTTGTATCCCCTGCTGTTTCCAGACAGTTAGTTTTCTTCAGTGGGTCCAGTAGGTATCCCAGCTTTGTCTATGATGTATCTCTTTATTAGGGTCACCGTGTTCACTTTTTGACATCTCCAGACACATTTCATCCCAGGGCACCTTGAAGTAGTGCTTATGACGTCAGAATTGTGAATCTCACTGTTCATTTACCTTTTCAGCAACTCTGCAGTTAGAAATAATTCTTGTTTGGGTAGCAGTTTTCATAGCATTTTTTTGGGGTGGTTACCAATTCCGCAACATACAATTACTTTGTAAAAGGAAGAAAATGAAGTGCCTCATCATATCTTCAGTGTGTTCCAATGTTCTTTACAACTAATGGATTACTTTTTTGAAGTGCAGTTACTGTTATATAGGTAAACACTGCAGACAGTTTGTGCACAGTGAAATCTCACAAACAGCAAATGAATGGATGACAATTTATTTTTGGAGGTATTGGTTAAAGATTGTATATGATCCCATGGCATTGTGCCATGGGATGATGTCCCATCTGCCTGTTCAGGCGAATGTATATCAGGTAAACATCTCAGCCGAAAACTGGCACCTTTTGATAATGTACTGAAGCCTAGATTATGTGCTAAAGTTTATAATAAGGCTTGAAACCAGCAATGACTTGGGTTAAGGGCTGACAACTGAGCCAAGTTGACTTTAAAGTGGGAAGAGAAGGAGATATTAATAAAAGACTCTCTGTCACCTGGACTTGTCCATTTTTTTGGGTAGCTCTTCTATTTTCTTACCAGGTTGTTTTGCTCTCTTAGGTGCTAGTGGACACACCATGTTCAAATGACCGAAGTTGGCTGTTCTCCTCTGATGTCCTTCAGGCTTGCATGAGGATTACACACAGGCCTAATCTACCAGTTTTGCAGAGGCAATTACTCAGGTATGAGAGGAAAAACGTTAAAGCCCATCTGTTCGTGTTTTACATTTTAAATGGAATAATTGTCCAATATTTCAGTGAGCGAGTGGTCAGTCTATGGAACAGACTCCCTAGGGAGATGGTGGAAGCAGTTGGTATTGATTCATTCAAATGTAAATTAGATAGATTTCTTCAGAAAATAAAATTTTGGGAAACAGTTTATGGGTAATTTGAGACAAGATATGTGGTAAGTGTAGGATGCTTGGGAGGAAAAAGGTGACTTTGGACCTATGGTTCCCAAAACTCTCCACCACTAGGGTTTTCCTTGTGTCATTTCTGCATCTGTTGTAGACTAATTGATAGAGATTGATTGCTGTAATTAGTCAACATCTCGATTATCATTGTATCATGTGACTACCAGGATGGTAGAAGGCAAATTAGATGGACTGTCATCTTTTTTCATCTGGCAATTCCTATGTTCCTATGATAAACCAGAAGCCAGTCTTAACCTTACTTAAGATCTCACTCTGAGATAATGGCCTGCCCAGACTATTTGCTCTCATTTTGCTTTCAGAAGATCATACAGCATCAATCCACACAGTAGATAGATTATTATTTATCCATATGTTGTTTGTCTTAATTTAGTCTGTAGGAGTATTATTCACAAGTACTAAATGATGCAGTTTATTATTTCTATCATATAACCTATTGCATTTATTTCTCATGCCTCTTTTTCTTTTTGTTCAATTATACTTTCTTAAATTTGATTTTTATATTGATTTTAATTCTCAGAACTGTATGTGGAGTTCAAGTTTAAAAATTTCTGCCAAAATGGATGATGATAAATTCTATTTGATTGCATTGCATTGATTATTATATATGCTCTGTAATTATACTGCTGCTTTAATTCCAGTATATTCTTTCAGATGGGGGAAAGTCACTTTATCCCAAAAATATCTCTAGAAGCACTATAGTATAATGATTTTCATTATTGTTCTTGGCACTTTATGTACTCTTTAGCTGACCACTTTTTATAGAATACGAAAATGACAGGAAAAGACCAAATGGTCCATCAAACCTGTGCCATGTAGTTGTGATGCCTTATGCATCACGATACGGCCACTCCCTACCTCCCCAAATCCATGTAATCGCCAGGGAGAGGCAGATTTTGATTATTTCTTACTTTAATTACAGTACTTTAATCAGTTACTGATTATAAAACAACTGCAATATGAAGTTTAAATTGTGTGATTGGAATGAGATGAAATAAGAAAAGAACTAAACAGCAATATGTAAAGCAACTTACTTGTGAAAAATGGCTGTGGCGAGGTCTTTAGCAACAAGCAGCAACGTTGTTTTTTAGTGGAATGAAAGCCTCTGATGCTTTCTAATGAGAATGTGTTAGGTTTTGTAGCAACATTTTTACAGTAAGTATCCACAGTTGCATTTTTGTACACCTTTTCAATATGGACATGATGTAAATATTTTGGCTCAGATGAGCGAATTCACCTGTTGGTGACTTTTAACTTTTATCTATGCATGCCACAATGGTTACCTGTAAAGCTTTTTTTTTTATTAGAATTCTAGAAACATAGACCTCTGGTTATTTGCAACATTGTGAACAAATTTATCAAGAAATCTCTTACAATTCTCTAATTTTAAAAATATTTATGATATTAAATATTTTAATGATTAAAGAGTTTAAATTAAAAGAGGAAATTAAGTATTGAATGATAGAATAGAAACATTTTGGTCATTGGTATGATGTTTTGGATGGTGTGACAAGCAAGTGTACTCTGTTTATAATGTGACTAATGGGTTCATTTGCAATCTTCATAATTGTATTATAAATTACATGTATGGGTTTCTTTATGCGATACTACTTTTTAAGCTTATTTTTAGGTTAATAAATTGGTATTAAAAATTACATTGATAAATTTTTTCACATAATTACAAAATAGATATAATGCAATATCAATTCACTGTTCAGTATTCTAATTGATTTTAGCTGACCTTTGATCACACTTGCTCCACATTGATTTCATCATTATTCACTGAAACTAGCTCTGACACACAGAACTCCCATCATGGAGCCCTAGTTTCTTGCTGCTCTTAGCTGCTAGCTACTGGCAGCCTATTGTTTCACCCAACAATGAATCCATCTACCTGAGCTTCAACTTGCCCAGTCATTTGTGAGCAGGGAAAATACACAATGAACCCTAACAAGGTTTATCCACATCCTGTTTGACCTCAGATGAATTTTGTACTCCACATCTGGTCCTTCAAGATAGCATTCATCCACAAGCAGAACATTGCCTGCCTGCCTACCCACGTTCCTTCAGTTGCTGTCAAAATCCTAATCCATCTCATCATCACTTCAAGGATCGATTTCTCCAACTCTCTCTTTGAAAGCACCTCCTTCATAAACTACAGTGAATTCATAACTCCATGGCCCATTCCCACTTCAGCAGGAAGTCCTTCACACCCATTACCCCATGTCTTTACAAAGCTCCTCTGGCTTCCTGTACCTCAGCACTTGATTTCTGGATCTTTAGCCTCTGCTTTAGATCCCACTCTCTCCTTCCTCCAACCTACTTGAGCGATCTTATCCAACCATATATCTTTACTCACATGCTCTACTCCTCTGGTTCCAAATTACTTGTTGATTATTTCCTTCTCTTCTGCTGCACTATTGAAGGCCAATCATTCACTCACTATGCTGTGGTCCTCTGGAATTCTTTCCTAAAGCCACTTCACTTGCTACTTCCCTCCCTATCTTCAAAAACCTCTATGAAACTAATGCCTTTGACGTTGCCTTCAGTCTCCCTTTTTCCCCCATAAATTTCCTCCTTTTCCTGCTTGGTGTCCATCTCATTAGCTTGGAAGCACTCTGAGGTGTTCCTTCATGTGAGGAGTGCTATATAAATGCAATTTGTTTTTGACAACTTTGTGCAGGGGTAAATGGTTTTTGTTTCCAGTGGCAAGTAGTCATAAAACTACAGTAAATAAATGTGTAAAAAAGTTTTGATGAGTTTTTCTAATTGCCTTCAATTTCCCCTTCCCTAATTTGTCTTCTAGAAAATGTAATCTTCACTTTTACTTGGATTAAACTTTTTTAAAAATAAAGATAGAATGAAGAAGCCTGCACTATACTTAATCCATATTAAATGTAACCTGGGAGTGCATGATGTTGACGCTGGGTGCAACATGTAATGACATTCTTCACCTTGAGCACAAAATTTCACAAAAAAAGTTTTAAATATATATCACACGTGCATATCTATTTTACAATACATTTTTTTGCACATGAGTCTCTTTTCTCTAATCCCCAGAGGTTTTCCCAAATGGAACTGACGTGACATGACTTTTCAAACAGCACTATATTCAGGGTTGGCACTCACCCTCGATATGGAAAGAAAATGGAACAGACCAAACCTGCTGCTTCATTTTGTAAATCTATATATCGTTAGTAGACTGAAGTTAATGTTTACAAAATACTTGGCACGTAAATCCGCCTGCAGTTATTATTGATAGAAATGTACAATTAGCTAATTGATAACCGCCCTGGAGCTGCACTCAGCTATTATCAATTAACTAATTGTGCATTATATCAAGCTCGACAGGAATACTTCCTTTGAGCAATACCTATTACTTAGTTTGTCTAACAAAAGCCACAAACTTAAATCATTAAATTGTCATTAAAGACTTCAATTGAATAAAGATGGTGAAGAAAACATATGGAACACAACAAAGAACTGACAGTTTTTGTAAAACTATTATGATGGGGAAATAAGCTAATTGTGACAAGTGAAAAACAGAACCTTTTAATTTTATTTCTGAATATATTCTTGAAATTTCTCAAAGTATCGTATTTTTAATCATTTAAATGTGCCACAGTTTGTAGTGTTTAACCAGGGTGGTGGATATGGGTTATAGTTATTTGTTATTGAAGAATATTTTGAAGTATGCTGGGGAATAAAATGACAAACTAATAGCTTGTGCACAGCTTCAAGCAATGTTCTGATGACAGTGCCAGCGATGCGATGCATTGCATTGCATTCTGACTGAAGATGTTACTAGCAGCAAATTTAAAGATTGCAGAATAACTTCACTAGAAGCTAGCTGGAATGCAATTTGCAGTGTAGAGGCCTAAACCTCTAGAAAGCATATTGACTGGTTTGTCATCACATATCTGATCAATTGTACCTTATGTCCTACTTGTACATTAGCACCTCAAATTTACAAACATCTTCGGACCAGTTTGTCTAAAATATCCTTAACTTTCAGTCTTTCCAGTTTTGGAAGGATTTGGTTTTAAAGATTTTATTTTAGTAAGCACAGGTGGCATTTCAGTTTAATATATATATATATATATATATATGTCATATTACATTTATATGTATTGCAAAGTAATACCTGACAAAAACACTTGGGTAAGTATCTTGTACAATATTAATACTTCATTAATGTACATTGAGTGCTTGGTTGGACAGTCAGTTCAGCAGGAAAGAGGAGATTGGTGGGTATTGATAATACAGATGTAAGCAAAATATATAATTTGGCCAGAATTAGAGGACACATGTCAAATGAAACTTGATATTAGAATTTCTCCTCCATCTTTTCCCAATATTTGGATAAGCCAAAAGTTCTTCAACTAAATCTTGTCAAAACCAAAACTGTCTCCTCCAACTCCTGCAAACACCTACTCATCTTCAGCTTCAACTTTATCTACTTTCCTGGACTTAGCCCAAAGATGCAAAACCTGGGCTTAGTGCTTAAGTCCAAGCTCTGCTTCCTACTTCACATCTGATCCATCATTAAAACCACTTTCTTTCAGTGCAACATTGCCTGGCTCCACCCCATCTCTGTCTTTTCGCTGCCAAACCCCCAATTAATGTGTTAATCACTGCCTGCAAAGTTCTGCTTGCCCGTCCTCCTGCTTCCACCATCCACAAAGTAAAGCTCATCCAGAATGTCATGGCAGTCTTACCCCACACTAATGTCTACATTTTCCTCATCCTGTTCTCCAACACCAGTATATTTTTTTGTTCTCTTCCCCACTATGGATGGCCATCCCTTCAGCCAAAGCCTGAGGCTTCAGCCTTGACTCTGCCATCTGGAACTCCTCAGCTTCTTTGCCTTAGTACCCCTTCCCTGCTTTCAAAAATCTTCTTAAGACCATTGCCTTTGTGCTTTTGCCCCCTTCCGACCCTCTTCCCGTTGTCACCCTGCTCGGTGTCTGTGTGCTATCCATCACCTTGTATGTAATGAGTGTTATAGAAATGTAATTTGTTGAATAATAAACAGTTAATGTTGGGTCAGTTAATTTGCTTGAAAAGGGAGCTGGATAAATAGTTAGTTAAGAAGTTAAAGGTTATATAAAGGAAAATAAATAGAGATAATCAAATACTGTACAGAACTCATTATCTGCTGAAACTATTGACATGTCATGCCATATGAAACAATCAGTCGAAGATGGAATTTATAGGCCCGAGGGTTAGATAGGTATTCTGGAGGTTTGGAAGCTAGGGAGAGAAATTTTGTAGACTCCTAACTCAAATGATTAAATGAGTTGGACAGGGTCCACGAAAGAACTAATTACACAAGGTTTAGGGAAGTAATGGGTTGAATGGCCATTTTCTTTTTGTTTCCTCTAAATTCAATGGATTGGAACTTCATGATTTCACAGTAAAGAGTGGTTCCACATAACAAGCTGCTACCAGGCTTCTGTATCTAGCAGTTATAAACCATAACACACAGAAATATGGGTGAATAATAGACACCAGAATGTGGTGCAGACTCTCCCTTAATAGCATTTAGGATTGTTGTGCAGGTCAGTTGAATGCAATATCTTTTAGGCTAACAGAAACAATAGATTGGCTTTTAATATAGATAAGGCATCTAAAGGCGTGATGGTACAATGCTGAACTAACATAGGAATGAAAATCAGATGGGTTCTCTAAAGGGTGGGCAATCCGTCCGGCCAGGTTGCTGCCCAGGCAGTAAAGATAAAAATCTACTCCATTCAAAGGATCCTAAGTTTGAATCTCACCAATGACTGACAGTTGAACTCACTTATCCTCTGCAGGCAAGGTAAGTCATTTCGCAGTAAGGCTTTGCTGGCTGGCCTTCATCTGATGAGAAAGAAAAATAATATTGCAGAGTGCTATCTTTCCCTATACAAAGAAGCATTCAATGTGCAATGATTGAGAAGTTTTTATCTCAGAATGTCCTGCTCTTCCAGCTGAAGAGGATGTTCAAATGTTGCGTTTAATAAAGTTGAATTAAAATCAGTTCCTTACATTTATATAGTATGGGTATTTCTGTGCAGTGAGATAACTAGTTGTGTAGTTTTGAATGGTTATCTTTGCAAACTAAAGTGACTGACATGTCAAAAGCAGCACCTCACTATACAGTGATCCGAGATGTAACACTTCCATATGACCAAGTGTTTGAGTTACTCCCCTTATGCTTTCAGCATTATAGGCTCTCTCTCTGTAGATGTTACAAACTTTGCATCCGCACAAGATATACTCTTAGGTTCAGTGACAGTGGTCACTCCTGTAAGTAGACCCCACATGCCCTACCATCAGGAGTATAGTTTTACTGCCCAATACATAGCTAAGCAATAGTATGACCTGGGGTACTGAATATTGTGTCCTCACACATGCCCTCATGTGCGTTTTCCTAGCTTTTTGAAGGCTGACCACTGAGGACCAACAAAGTAATTTATTTTTACATGAAATATATGAATGAACAGAATATAGTTTCCCAGCGCATTTCAAACAATTCCCTGCTGCTGCTTTTAACATTAAAATAATAAATTATGCAAACTTTGCCCTTGTGATGGGGGCCTACATCACCTTACAAGTCAGTATTGCTGAAATTATTTTTTGCCTTTGAGTGTTCCAGCCTCAAACCTGCCACAGAATCTCCCACCCACATTGTCTCAAACTGATATGCTACTATGAATATATGCAATTCTGTTAACTACTTCATCTGACACGCCAGCTAATGGACCCAATCCATATCCCAGATAACTTGTAAGTTTCTGGGATTTAACCCCGTGTGTACTGAATTTAACTTTATAGCAACATCAAAATAGAGTTCAATCCCAAAATCCCTTCCAGGCTAAATAGGTAGACATTTTGAAATGTGATACTTGGTCATGCTCCATTTTCTAGCCAAGAGGGTGGGAACATAGTCCAATCGCAGGCGTGTTTCATTGCTACTCTAGGTATATGCAAAAGTAGCTCACAGCATAACTCTCCCTCTGATTTGTTTTATGGTGTTTCTTTGTATGGAAAGATGCCTGGTTTCCATTTGGTGCCTCTACTGACAGTATGGTTGAGGGTTGGAAGGTCATTGTAAGAAGAATTATGGCATGAAATAATGTTCAGCATTCTGCAACCTAAGTCCACTGTGTTGTCTTAAATGTATAATTTCCCAAAATATTTTGTCTTTAATTCTTAAACCTGCACCTGGTAGAATTGATTATGTTGGTGCAATATGCACAACAGTTCATTTGTGACACTAGTTTATAATCAATAGCCTACATCTCTTGTGGATTATTTTGTGCATTCATCAAACTGCATTATTATATGCCTTCACTTTATAGAATAACAGCCAATAAATGTTATACTCGGCCTTATAGTCACATCAAAATTTCTTTGCTGCTCCAGTGAATAAATTGCCAATTTACATCTCATCTAATTTGCACATTTATTCAACTGAAATGAGATTACAGGAAGCATACCACACATTACTGTATAAATAGATTGACAGAAATGATTTACATGGAGGTGCTAATATGGGGGAAATGGTGAGACTTCTAACATTTCATGTTGTCTTTTAAGTGATGTTAGATGCATAATCAATATTCTGTATGAAGAGAATTGAAAATGTGAGTGGGTAAAATGTAATGTTTGAATTATGATTGCACCTCTCAGCTCTACTGAGTAACTGGATCAGGAATTCATAGTGTATAATTAGAGTGAGTGATAAATATTGGCCCGGATTTTGCGCTGAGCGGCGAATGAACAGCGCCTGCCACTCGTTAGATTTAAATTTACCCACAAACTATCCATGGGCTTCTGGGTGCCAACATGTTGTAATGTGGAGCTGAGAAAAGTGCAGCGTCCTCACCCGGGCATCTGTGAGCTGTGTGAGCGGGGCAAGGAACTGTCTGTCCCCTCAACCAATCAGATTGAAGCATCCTTGACAAGCTGCGCAGTATGAGAACTAGGAAGTGTAAACTAGAAGAGTAAATTCAATGTGAAATCAGTTAGACAAAGCGAAATAAAGAGAGGGTAAAGAATTTGAATTAAAAGACAGAGATAAAAGATAGAAAAAATGTTTAAAAATGTAAAATGTTTTATTTTAAATGTCCAACAACAATTGAAATCGGAAGGACTGAGACTCCACATTTTTTAAAGTTAATTTTCAGTTGTTTGGCAGTCATTAAGACTTACCATGCCGTTAAAAGTTAGCTTAGACCTAAAAAACTGAGCGTATCTTTTTCTGTGTAGATTAGTTCATTTTCAACTGGGCCGGAGAGGAACTTGGCGCTGGCCCATTCATTCCAACGGGGATCCAGCTGGCAAGCTGTCCTTCCCGCGCAGCTTTCAAACGAGCAGGGGATCTCGTAGAGCATCTTCCGGATTTGAGCGTTTGACTGCACATGTGCACTCGCCGGAAGTTGCTCTTCCATTTGCCCTTGAATAACGGTGAGCGCTATTCGGCTCTCTGTTATTTTTGGCGCATATTCCAGGGCATTATGAATTTGGATTCTGTGCTCAGATCAAATAAGTTTTAATTGGTTGCTACTTGCTTGCAAATTCTACCCTTTGCCATTAGGTGGCACTGTTGATATAGCTCAAATAACTTTTATTACTAAATAATTAGTGGAGATGAAAATAACCAAAAACTAGCTTATGTTCATTGTGGTCAAATTATTTTAAAGTAACTACAAACCAATGAGCAGGTATACAATGATGTGTATAACTATTACACAAGTTAAAATAGATATGAACATTGTACATCCAACTTTATATTTGGCAAATTGGATACTGTCTACTGTCATTTCCAGCTATATTCACAGATCTGTGACTGGTCCACTAAAGTGATGATGACTGACAATAATCATCAAAAGTAGAGTTTTTTTGTACTTGTATATAAGTAGTGGATGTGTGGTCAAATATAGTAGACAACAAATTGAGAACGGATGAGGGAACCTCAGTGGCCAGGGCAGCCATTGACCAGTTGTCTATTCGAAGATGGAAATTTTATATTGAAAAATACACCAAATAGAAACTATTTCCATTTGTTTGAATCCTTTTCTGATTGATTGAATAATTGACCATTTAACCAAACAATATATCAACTATTCAACAACACTGAATTAGTGTTGTTGTGATAGTGCTACAGCATGTACTGTTCAGTGTCTGCTTTCTATTATTAGTCAAAAGCTGCAGGTGCAATACACCATTTTAGAAACTGCTTTCAATTTCATCTGATGCCTAATGAGGTACTGAATTATTTGCCACTTATCAGCATCTGTTTGTGTTTTTTTTTGTTTTGTGTCCAACTGAAATATCCATTAAAAAAAAACTAGAGAATTAGAAGCTATTGAAATCAATGAAAATGGCACACAGTGTGGTCAAAATAGAACAAGTACATTTTTCATGAAATCGTATATACTTTACAAGCACGCCCACTAGGAAATGATCATGCTGCACTAAATATATATTACGTAGAACGGTTCTGTTTTACATTAGAGGTACAATGATGAAATAGTGCGATAGAGTCTCCCAAGCACTCTGATACAAGGACTGTATATAGTATGTAGTTAGAAAACTGTTTGACCATTCATGCACATCATTTATCAGATTATCAAAAATGCACTAAAATGAACTTGCATCCGCTGCCACGTGCTTTATTTGAAATTAAATTGGTATTTTGAATTTCAAAGTAACCTTTCCTATCCCACTGCTGCTTGAAGAACATTCATTTGCTTTGTTTCACCTGATAATTTGTGACCTGTGAGGCAGCCATGCCTTCATGCTGCTAACTGTCTAACAGTGATGCTGAGGCAGTCACCCTTTACTGGAAACTAGTTTTCGATCCATAATGTCATATCCTTATTGAATCAGCTCGCTCTTTATTGACTTAATGGTTGCTATCTTTTTCAGGAACTCATGATTCCCGTAACCCATTTAGTACAAGCACACCATATTTTAGAATTGCACAAAATAAGATTTATTTGGACAGGTGTGCACTACAAACTGCCAAATGCCACAGTCTCTTGTAATGTTGTTAACTTTTAAAGTCTTTTCAGATGGTTATCACTCTACTGATAATGTTATAAATTAAATTAGGGAATGGAGTTAATTGAGCATAAAGCTTAAGTGGAAAGCTCCTTTTCCATCAGGTTGATATTTTACATGCCAGCAAGATATGTTACCATCTCAGAATGCCTGATTTGGGATGTCAATCTTAGCTGTGTGTGCATTAAGTTATGTTCTAAACTGATATAGGTCTAACAGAACTATTGCTTCAAGAAATTTTAGCCAGCACAGGTGCGATGGGCCAAATGGCCTCCTACTGTGCTGTATCATTCTATGATTCTATGAAATATCTTAAGATTGATAAAATGATTTTGAAATATAGTCCCATTTGTATCTAATAATAGTGACGCTAGCCATGCAATTGGGGAGCCATGAGAGAATGAGCCGGGTTGAAAAATAGCATTGACAAGCCCGCCTGAGCTTTACCGAAAGACTGACCTAAAATTGATCTAAAAGAATATTTTATGTGTGTGCATATATAAACATTTGTATAACTATCAATTGATTTAATTCTCCCCCTGTGCTATTTTTAGTTCATCTGTTAATTCATTTCCTTAAATTCATGTATTTCATGTAGTCAACCAGTTTATTTTAACCTGTTTATTTTAAATAGTTTAATGTCTGTATTAAAATAGTGTTGAGAGAAATTTATGCAAATGTAGTAAAAGGGTGCTCTAAAAATAGTGCACAGAGGAATTGAACCCACAAATGGTTTTTTTTTGATGGAGTACTTCAGTAGGCAGCTGTTAGAAATGCTCAGCTGTAAAAACTAATCATTTCTATGTGCTGTGGGATGCCCAGTACTATCTCCACTTTGAGAAGAAAGTTTAAGTGAACTGAGAATTTTTTCTTCTGTGTTTCCTAGCTATTACTAATACAGAATCAAAGTTCGCTTGATATTAAAAAGTCATATTTGTTTCCACAAGGGACCATCGCTTGTTCCAGAAACATTGTCCATTGCTTGACATTGTAACTGCACCCCAGATTGATTGATTGGGGGTGCACCATGGCACAACTTGAAGCCAATATAAAAAGTCCTGTTCCATAGAGATAATGTATTATCAAAAGTTACTTTGCTGTCTAGTTACAAAAATAAACAAGGTCCATTTTTCAACTTGCTCTTTTGCGTCTGATGGAAGTGACCTAACTGTGTCTTTACTGGTGACTTGCAGGTCAGCTATTGAGGCATTGCGTCCTGGAGGTACAGTAGTTTATTCTACATGCACGCTGTCTCAAGCAGAAAATGATGATGTTGTGGCCTCTCTCCTGAATTCTTGTGACAACATTCAGGCTGCGGATTTAACAGAATTGGCATGTTCCCTCTCTCATAACTTCACATTTGCTGAAGGTGTACAGTATGGACTGTTAATCGTGCCAGAAAGGGGTAAAACTTGGGGTCCTATGTATGTCAGCAAATTGTGGAAGTTGCACTGACTTGCAATTCAGGTACGATTTCAAAAAATAGACATATGTATGATGATTGTGATTGTATCAGGCTCAACTTCCTTGGTTCTTTATACATACTTATGAGTACAGTTTCCATAAGTTAATTTACTTTGCAGTTGTGAGTTGCACAAATTTTAAAGCTCAGATATTGTTCAAATGCATGAAAGATTTAGCTGTGAGAATGGTTAGAATAGATATATGTGGAAATTATGAACACTTTACCTCTAAGAAGTTTTGAATCTAATATGCTGCTGATTAAATGGCATAAGTCATAATTTATGCTTTGTAACTGTACTCGGCACCTTAATATACTTGTTGTGCATTTTTTTTATTCCCCCCTTGTGGGCAGAGCACTTTATCAAAAGGAAAAGACAGAGATGCTTATTGTAACCAAATAAATAAATCAGCATTAGAAATAATTATGTAAAGATGGCATAATAGAATTTTCTGTGCTTGAAATACCTCCAACTGTGTTTTGTTGGAGGCCTGTGCCTGTCTGAGAAGCCTGAGAATGAGTTCATGGGGGTCACCAGAACCATCATTCTCAGTTAAAGAGACTCAACAAGGTAGCAGCCTATAGCTCTCAGTATGTATTTGTGCCTACAACTCACAGAATTTATTTAAAGATGATTGGCAGCAAAATTGGCCATTCATGTTGCATGCTAAGACTTGCTGTTTGTAAACCCTGCCTATTACTCATTCTGCTGTAAAAATGGGAATACTAAGGACAAATCCTCCCATTTGTTCTCCAGGGAAACTATTTTAGGACAGAGAAAGTAACTGGATTTTATTTTTGTTTGTATAAAACATCAGAGCAAGGTTAAAGTGTGAACCCCACTTTTGCAAGTAAAAACTGAGAATACTATATACTAGCTAATTTCCTCCAACTACAGTTGGCAAGTACAGTAAGAAAACCAAACACAGGTATTGCTAAGGAGAAAACTGCCGAATGGGGAAGGTCTCGGACGGCAATGAGTCAGAGGGGGGTCTTCGTTTTGTAATGTATTTTAAATGCGTACAACGACGGCATTTTTAAAAATCTTCATATGTTTATCCAGAATTCAAAAACTGTCTTCTGCAAGTACAGAAAGAGAGCTGAACACAGATACTGCAGAGAAGAAAACTTTCAGGTGGTTATGACTCTAAGGAAGGGTCTTTGTATTTTGTAATCCTGTATTCTAAATGATTACACTACCTGAATTTATTTTATTTATGTTACAGAACTCAAAATAATCAGCAAAGATTAATCTAAACGGTGACATGTTCTGGAAGGACTGTACCATTATTCAAATTTGGAAGGAGGCTCGGAATGAAAAGCTTAAATGTGAACATACATTTAAGCAGATCTTTTTGGTAATGCTATATACTGTTGAAAAGTTATCTGGTGACAAAGGAAAGATGCAAATTAGATTACATTTTTTAAATTCTTTGACGTTTGCCAAAAAAAGTATTAAACAAGTGGACAATCAAAGTAAAAGGCTTTTCTTTTTCCTGGCCAGCAACACATTTATTTAACTGCCTGCAGTGAGTAAAAATATCACTTATTTATTTCCCAAAAACCAATCAAAAACACATACTTCACTGTCTCTGGGGCAATGTCTTACAAAATTCTTTGCAAATGTTTTCAGCGTAGATGTGCTCCCCTTTTCCAGTCCCAAATTGCAGCATCTGCTCTTTGCAGCAGTGTATCCTCTGGCTTACCTTGAGCATGGGGGTCATTGTAGTAGTATCAAACATAAGCACATCTCTTCCTTGCCAGATATTAAAAAGAAAGCTTTTATCACTGTAAATTTTAAATGATACTGAAAATTTGTACAAAAATGCTTCGCAAAGACTCCCAACCATTGATGCATGCAGATATTGATAACTTTTATTGTGTACAGGAAGTCATTATGAACAGTGCCCAACCAGTTCCATAACCTGTATTACCAAGCCAGTTAAAAACAAAATAATCCAGGAATGGGTTGCAGCTGAATCATAAGTATGAAAGTGTAATGCTGTGTTGGAGCTGAACCATAAGAATGAAAGTTTAACACTTTGTTGGATATAATAATCCTATGTCATATTAGTTTGAATATGTTTAGTCCAATATCTAGTGGAATGATCAGGGGCTAAAGATGCAAAACTGCCACTGAATTGCCAATCTCACTTGGGCAACAGGATAGCTGGTGTAAGAAATGAAAATATTATCCTCATGTACATACGAACATACAAAAATGTTGGACAGGAAAAGACCTGTTGGTCCATCTAGTGTGTTTTGATGCTTTATGCATTGTGCAAATTTTCAGCATAGGCCCAGAAATTGGTCGGAGTGACGAACCAACAGTGCTCACCGCTCCATAAATTTATACTAACCCACTAACTGACCGCGGTTTTTACTGGGTGCACTTCCCTTTAATAGGAAGCAGAGAAGAGCCCAGGGTTAGCTCCAGCAAAAGCTAGGACCCATGGGAGAAGCGAGAGGATGACTCTCTCCCCTTGACCAATCAGATTGCAACATTTTTGACACGCTGTGAACATTTTCTGCAAGCTGGAATGTGAAATCCAGGAAGTGAAAGGTAGAATATTAAAATCATTTGTAAGAACAGTTATAGAGTGAAAAAAGAGAGGGTAAAAAATAATTGAATAAGATGCAGAAGGGAAAAGTTTTTAAAAAAATTTTAATTTTAAAAAAAATGTTTTTAATGACCAAAAACTATTAAAATAAGGAGTAATGAGACTTCACGTTTTTAAAAGTTAATTTTTAGTTGTTTGTCAGTTGTTAAGACTTGCTGCGCTTTTAAAACTTAATTTAGACCTGGTATTTTTAAGTATACCTGTTTTGTGGCGATATTAGTTACTTTCTATCTGGGCAGAAAAGCAAGTTGGAGCTGGTCCATTGTTTTCACTGATTCCAGCTGACAATATCCCTTTAATTTGAAGCTGTCATATCGCTGGCAAACCAGGAGGAGCAATTCCCAGAATTCCGCATTTGCGCATGTGCGAACGCCGGAATTTGCTCCTCGATTTCACCATTAACAACGGTGAGCGCTGTTGAGTGCACCGTTATTTTTTAAGCAATTTCTGGGCCAAAGTTTTCTGCTGTCGTTTACAGATTGATATCCCTGGTCATGACCCCGCAGCTTATAGCGGCCATACTATGCACAGTCCTTCACCTCAGATGACCTGTAGTCAAACCCAGTAAGTGAGAATAAACGAAAATATCACTCTCTTCAGCAGCTGCTAGTAGTTGAAATGGAACGAGCAGTGGCAGCTTCAGATTAGTCCTCTGTGAATAAAACTTCACAGCACAAACTACCTTAGTTCTGGAACGTCAGCTCTCAAAAGCATGAAAATGGAAATGTCACTAAGAACAGTGGAGAGTGCTCTTTGGAGTTTGAGACTGAGGCTACATTGTCAGAGATGTATCGTGAGGTGGATAGGGCAAGCACCACTGTGCAAGTCCAGGTTCACTTTATACAATTACTAAAGGCAACAATGTTCTGAAAAACACTTGCTCTTCATAAAACAAAGCACCATGTATTTTTTTGATGTAATGTTACTACATAATATATCTATCTAAAACTTTTTTTCTTCTTATAGCAAAGGTGGGACCAGTACAAATTGGACGGTCTGCATCTGGGCAGGACTGGAACCAATGTCCTAGGGGGAGTGTTTGCTAGTGCTGTTGGGGAGGGTTTAAACTAATATGGCAGGGGGATGGGAACCGATGCAGAAAGTCAGTGGGAAGTAAAGTGGTGACAGAAACAAAAGGCAGTAAGGGAGAGTGTACAAAACATGACCGGACAGATGGTCTGAGAAAGCAGGGCAAAGACCAAGGGAAGTCTAGATTAAACTGCATTTATTTCAATGCAAGAAGTCTGATGGGCAAGGCAGATGAACTCAGGGCATGGATGGGTACATGGGACTGGGATGTTATAGCTATTACTGAAACATGGCTAAGGGAGGGGCAGGACTGGCAGCTCAATGTTCTAGGGTACAGATGCTATAGGAAAGATAGAGCAGGAGGTAAGACAGGAGGGGGAGTTGCGTTCTTGATTAGGGAGAACATCACGGCAGTAGTGAGAGGGGATATATCCGAGGGTTTGCCCACTGAGTCTATATGGGTAGAACTGAAAAATAAGAAGGGAGAGATCACTTTGATAGGATTGTACTACAGACCCCCAAATAGTCAACGGGAAATTGAGGAGCAAATATGTAAGGAGATTACAGACAGCTGCAAGAAAAATAGGGTGGTAATAGTAGGGGCTTTAACTTTCCCAACATTGACTGGGACAGCCATAGCATTAGGGGCTTGGATGGAGAGAAATTTGTTGAGTGTACTCAGGAGGAATTCCTCATTCAGTATGTGGATGGCCCGACTAGAGAGGGGGCAAAACTTGACCTCCTCTTGGGAAATAAGGAAGGGCAGGTGACAGAAGTGTTAGTGAGGGATCACTTTGGGACCAGTGATCATAATTCCATTAGTTTTAAGATAGCTATGGAGAATGATAGGTCTGGCCCAAAAGTTAAAATTCTAAATTGGGGAAAGGCCAATTTTGATGGTATTTGACAGGAACTTTCAGAAGTTGATTGGGAGAGTCTGTTGGCAGGCAAAGGGACGTCTGGTAAGTGGGAGGCTTTCAAAAGTGTGTTAACCAGGATTCAGGGTAAGCACATTCCTTATAAAGTGAAGGGCAAAGCTGGTAGAAGTAGGGAACCTTGGATGACTCGGGAGATTGAGGCCCTAGTCAAAAAGAAGAAGGAGGCATATGACATGCATAGGCAGCTGGGATCAAGTGGATCCCTTGAAGAGTATAGAGATTGCCGGAGTAGAGTTGAGAGAAATCAGGAGGGCAAAAAAGGGACATGAGATTTCTTTGGCAGATAAGGCAAAGGAGAATCCAAAGAGCTTCTACAAATACATAAAGGGCAAAAGAGTAACTAGGGAGAGAGTAGGGCCTCTTAAGGATCAACAAGGTCATCTATGTGCGGGACCACAAGAGATGGGTGAGATCCTGAATGAATATTTCACATTGGTATTTACGGTTGAGCAAGGCATGGATGTTAGGGAACTTGGGGAAATAAATAGTGATGTCTTGAGGAGTGTACATATTACAGAGAGGGAGGTGCTGGACGTCTTAACGTGCATCAAGGTAGATAAATCTCCGGGACCTGATGAAACGTATCCCAGGACGTTATGGGAGGTTAGGAAGGAAATTGCAGGTCCCCTAGCAGAGATATTTGAATCATCGACAGCTACAGGTGAGGTGCCTGAAGATTGGAGGGTAGCAAATGTTGTGCCTTTGTTTAAGAAGGGCGGCAGGGAAAAGCCTGGGAACTACAGACCGGTGAGCCTGACATCTGTAGTGGGTAAGTTGTTAGAGGGTATTCTGAGAGACAGAATCTACGGGCATTTGGAGAGGCAGGGACTGATTAGGAACAGTCAGCATGGTTTTGTGAGAGGAAAATCATGTCTCACGAATTTGATTGAGTTTTTTGAAGGGGTAACCAAGAAGATAGATGAGGGCTGTGCAGTAGACGTGGTCTACATGGACTTCAGCAAAGCCTTTGACAAGGTACCGCATGGTAGGTTGTTACATAAGGTTAAATCTCACGGGATCCAAGGTGAGGTAGCCAATTGGATACAAAATTGGATTGACGACAGAAGACAGAAGGTGGTTGTAGAGGGTTGTTTTTCAAACTGGAGGCCTGTGACCAGCGGTGTGCCTCAGGGATCGGTGCTGGGTCCGCTGTTATTTGTTATTTATATTAATGATTTGGATGAGAATTTAGGAGGAATGGTTAGTAAGTTTGCAGATGACACCAAGATTGGTGGCATTGTGGACAGTGAAGAAGGTTATCTAGGATTGCAACGGGATCTTGATAAATTGGGCCAGTGGGCCGATGAATGGCAGATGGAGTTTAATTTAGATAAATGTGAGGTGATGCATTTTGGTAGATCGAATCGGGCCAGGACCTACTCCGTTAATGGTAGGGCGTTGGGGAGAGTTATAGAACAAAGAGATCTAGGAGTACAGGTTCATAGCTCCTTGAAAGTGGAGTCTCAGGTGGATAGGGTGGTGAAGAAGGCATTCAGCGTGCTTGATTTCATTGGTCAGAACATTGAATACAGGAGTTGGGATGTCTTGTTGAAGTTGTACAAGACATTAGTAAGGCCTGGTCACCCTGTTATAGAAAGGATATTATTAAACTAGAAAGAGTGCAGAAAAGATTTACGAGATGCTACAGGGACTTGATGGTTTGACTTATAGGGAGAGGTTGGATAGACTGAGACTTTTTTCCCTGGAGAGTAGGAGGTTTAGGGGTGATCTTACAGAAGTCTATAAAATAATGAGGGGCATAGATAAGGTAGATAGTCAAAATCTTTTCCCAAAGGTAGGGGAGTCTATAACGAGGGGGCATAGATTTAAGGTGAGAGGGGAGAGAAACAAAAGGGTCCAGAGGGGCAATTTTTTCACTCAAAGGGTGGTGAGTGTCTGGAACGAGCTGCCAGAGGCAGTAGTAGAGGCGGGTACAATTTTGTCTTTTAAAAACCATTTGGACAGTTACATGGGTAAGATGGGTATAGAGGGATATGGGCCAAGTGCAGGCAATTGGGACTAACTTAGTGGTATAAACTGGGCGACATGGACTTGTTGGGCCGAAGGGCCTGTTTCCATGTTGTAAACTTCTATGATTCTATGATTCTAAAGGTCCTGTATCTGTCATTTTATCGTATTTCACTAACAGGATCATTAACTAACGAGGTGTGAGATGTTACGGAGCCCAATCACCAATCAGTTAAATCCGGTCATAATTGTAATGGGCTGGAGGCTACCAAAGTTTTGCTTTAGTATCAATTTTTCCAGCTAAAGGCCACTGTACTATAATTTTCAACAGCTATTTTCAGTCTCTATTTCTCCTCCTCTCCCCTCCACCAAGCGAACTCCTTCCTAGGCCCTGCCTGTTCTCAGCAACTCAGCTTGACAGAGTTCTTCTTGAAGGGGGAATAGATGGAGGGAGAGGCAGACAGATGACAGACTTTCTTGACTGGGGGCAGATTGGAGATGGGGAAGTGGTGGAGAAAGAGCGAGAGACAGACGGACGGATAGACAAACACACTGCTACATATGAGGAGGTGGGAGAATATTGAGGCTATAAAGGGATGACTGCTGTTGAAGCTTAATGGCCCTATGTTATAGCACAATGTATCCTCTACAAGTAATAGCACTGCAGATCAACTGACTTACTAAAAGTTAAATGTTTAAAATCCAGAAACGGTAATTTGCAGTTCATAGAAGTGTCCTTAATATTACAAATATGAATAATGCATGTACTCTTTGGTGGGGGATAAATTCTGCGCTCATCAGGGTGATTTGAACACTTTTCCAATTCAGGCACATGGTGCCAGTGACAAGCACTCCCAAATGAGGTACAGCAAGGTTAGATGCAAATTAAAGCTTGCCCTACTCTCTCTCAATATACGCCTCATAACCAATTTCAGAAAAAAACACCCAGGAGATTACATGGCTCCGGGTGGATAAGGAATGTGTCTTTAAATGATATTGAAAACTTTGAATGATTGTGATTGTTTGTTTGTCTCTTTCATTGCATATTTATTTTGATAACTATAATATAATTTGCAAAGCTACTAACAAAATTGTTTCACAAATGTACTTTGTTACAAATAAAGATGCTTTAAGACCAAAACATATCCTTTATTTTAATATCATCTTGAATCTTAGCATATTTTAGAAAAGAGTATCCTTGAATTAGAAGAATTAACTTGGGATATTTTCTGTGAATTGGCTAAAATATATTTTGTCATGACTTGATTGTAATTTTGTTTGAGGTTGGTTTAGCAACTATAGAAATCAGCTTGTTTGTTTTGTGCAGCTACAGCTCCGATACTTTTTTTCAGCTGCAATGTAATCTCTTTTTAACCAAAGAATGCTCTTTTTTTCTGTTTGTGTACTATAATTACCAGCATTATGATATTAAAAGTCTTTGTGATTTATACATGATTTGCCTCAATACATCGCAGCCATTACTGCAGGTTTAATGTTTATTTTGTGTGTATGTGTGTCAAACCTTTTTGTGAAATACAGTCCCAGTGTCTTATTGGATAATTCTTTCTTTAATGAAACTGTCACTATCACCGTCACCGTCACACTGTTTCTTCTTGCCAGAAACCCTTGGAAAGATGGAAGTTTTCATGTATGAAAAGAAGTAACACGCCTAAGACGATAATGACATTTCTGCAATCTCATTTTCATTTCACTAACAAAAAGGACCAGCTTGAATTTTTCTAGTAGTCTCTTTCACTTTTAAATAAGACCAATTATATTGCCAACCTGCATATTATCCTGAAGTTAAACCTACTGTGTACAAAAAAATAATTGTCACTTTCTAATGTTCCAAACAGCACACAAGGTGCCCAATCTCTTCACTATGTAAAAACCTTAGCAAAATCTCTTTTGAAGAATTTCACATTCTCTCAAAGCTATAAATAGATGAAATATTATCTACCAAATTCAGTTGTAGACTTAATGTTCAATATGGCCATGTTCAGGCTTAATACAGTAGTTACTTTGTTTCAGTAGCTCTGGAGTAATGTGAAGCATGATACCATTATGTAGGTTCACAAGAAGGATTTATATGTTTGAACATTATGAATTTTAATTTAACTTTTGGAAAGTATGCAGACATGTCTGCTATTTTAGGACTGTTAACTTCCAAGTATGCCTATTTTAATAAACCAGGTTGCCACAGTGTCATCCTTTAAGTATGCTATTTTATGACCCTTAAGTATTTTTAATTATCAATATATAATAATATATGGGTTCAGTTCATCCTATAGATGTGACTTTGCTGAAGATTGGGGAGCAGAAAAATGTAAAATCATCAGAGTGAAAACAAAAAGTTTACAATTTAAAATGGGCTGTCTGGACCAAAGCCATGGAATTGAAGTTGCACTGATGGGTACCCTACTCTCCAAGCATATTTCTATACCTCAGGGTCGTTCCAGGCTGCAGCAGGTAGCATAAGCAACATTAGTCACTTTGCACTACCCTCAACTCAAATATCAGCACAGGTATTTATATCACATCACATGGCATGACCAACAAACACTAATCCAAAGAAACAGCACAAGAATCATTCAAAAACTGATTTCAAATTGCCAGTAAACGTACAAAAACTAATGGGTCACCTGGTCCAAACCACTAGTGCCTGTCTTAGGTGCTCTTCTGCCTACTCTTACAATATGCCACCCCAGTGGCTACAACACTGACAGTGTAAGGATGCTGTTCATCCAAGGAGCCACTTGAGAAGGCCATCGTGGAAGGCCTCGAGGAGCTCGGACCTGAGAGGGTCTGACTGCAGACTGCAGCATCTCTGCTTTGGCTAGGACAGTCTAGTCCAGCCAGCTTTCTGGTATAGGGATGGGCACTGGTTGAGGGGGTGGTGGGGAATTGGGAGGCTGTCATCTTGAGAAAAGACAGCATATGCCTCTCCAATGGTGCCACTACCACTTGCATTGAGCTGCATCTCTGCACTCCCACTGCGCTGCAAGAGTGTGGTGGTGATGAAATGGTTTGAAAACCCCACCCATGCTTTCTTTCAAGCTTAGAAAGTTGCAGGAGAGAGTGGAATCCAGAGCCTGAGTGGCAGCGTTCTGAGCTTCCATCTAAGCTATCAGAGCTCTCACCACTAGCTCCATAATGGATGCCCCATTGCCCACAGGTGCCAGGCTATTTACCATGGCACCGTTCTCCCATCAAACAGGACCTCTTTCTGACCTCTTCAATAAGGCGTTCCATGGCAAAGTCTGACAATCTTGGAGGGCCTTGCAGTACTCATTGTGACTGTATTCTCCAACATAGGCAAAGTGCACCTCCCTTTAAGAGGCTGTCTACAAATGGCATCACACCTGCTTGAATTCACTCCATCCCCATGGGTGAGCTGGCAATACCCAGTATGAGAAATGCTGACAGTTCACCCATTCTATGGAAATGAGGCACAAATCTGAAAATGGTTTGTGCCCCTCACCCACGTCACCAGACGGGTGCTGCAGACACCCCGCCCACTTAGTGCTCATTTTGTGTGTAAGCTGAAATCCCCTTCGCTGTGTCAAACCCAATTGATGTGAGATTGTGTCCCACGGGGATATCACGCCACTCATTTCCAGAGGCATAGTTGGACCCAACTGTGAAATTACGTTGCAACTTATGGACCCTGTTAAGAGAATCTACTTAGTAGCAATGTTGAAGTTTACTATAAACGAACACCATGGAGGTGATTTTAGGAGGCAATTGTGGGTGCGTTGGGGCCTGGGGGCTCCGAAAATTGCAGAAATCCCGCTCGGGTTCAGAACCTGGCTCCAACCCGCCGACTTCCGAGTTTCCCAGGGACCCACCTGTGTACATGCGGACGTCCCGAAAACTGAAGTGGCGGGATGACAGTTAAAGAGCCAAATTTACCTCATTGTGGGGTACTTAAGGCATTCCACCTGTGACAGATTAAGTAGTTAGAAAGATTTTTAACTTAACTGGGCAGCTTTCCTACTGCTTCTGATTCACGCCTGAAACCAGGCGCGAAGGGGCGGATCAGGGAACAAGAAACTAAATTAATTAAATTAAATAGTGAAAACATTAAATGAACCTACCTTTGCACCCTGCTCCGATGTCCCCCTCTTCACCCACACCCCTGATGTTCCCCTCTTTCTCCCCCCCCCCCCCCCCCCCCCCGGTCTTCCAGTCCAGCGCTGGATCTTCCATTCTTCCCCCACCCCGATCTTCCGTTCCAGCGCTGGATGACGTCTCGGTCTCTTTCTTTCTCGCGCCCCCCCTTCGCATTGCAGCTCCAGACAGCAGCCAGCATGGCACAAAACCCGGAAAGACCATTAATCATCATCAATCAACATGCGATCGCGTCAGAAACGGTAAGTTTTGTTCATGCGGGTTTGCCACGCGCACCTTCACCGCACCCCCCCCCCCCCCCCCCCCCCCCGCTGCCAACCCACCACCATTGTAAAATCGAGCCCCAAGTCATAAGTAAATTTAGAGAGGCAAAGAACATAGCTTAAATCATGTAATTCTTGAAATAAACTACTTGTTTTTGTTCTGACGGTTAAAATTTAAGAAAGGACGTATTTATTGGGTCCAGAAGTTTGCTTATTGCAGTATAATCTTCCTGACTTTATTCTACCTATTGCTTTTATCGCTGGTATGTGCTGGTCAATCTTCTTGCTGTGGAAAAATGCGCACTTTTATATTGTTGTCTTTTATATGCACTGTGTTTATAATTTTTGTTCACATATATGTTTGAGATCCAACTTGAAACTGCTAAATCAGTTTTGAAAAAGTTATTTCTGTATGCACTCATTTGGACAGTATACCACATTATATTTTTCAATGCACTGTTTTCCCCTGACCACATGAAAATTACTGCTTTGAAAGCTTTCACAGTTTTCAACTTTGCTTTAAACTTGAGTTGACATGCAAAAAAAAAAGCGCACTTGCAGTTCATATGTGTCACAGAAAAGAAAGCTGTTAACCCTGATGTCAGTGATGGTCGAGGATTTGTGAAAGATAGCAAACAGAAATGAGAAGTCTGTTGTGGCATTAGTTCTCCCATAGTCGTGCCTTTGTTACAAAAAGGTCAGGGCCACAAACAGATGGAATGAACCACTAACACATTATAAAAATCCATTGAGAGGTGCTGTTTTTGTGTTTTGCTGAAAAATTGCTGGAAACCTGGCAATGCTAACTACTGATGGCCTATATTGAAGAATAAGTAGTGACTAATGCGTTGTTCACTAAAAGAAATGGGTAGCTAATTTGGTTAATTGAATAACCTCAGGTTTGATGAAGTAAAACCTCAATTAAGCTATTATCCTGACTATGCTGGGTTTTGTTTTTTGAGGGTTTTCTTGTGAAGAGAATGTTTTTTCCTTCCATTTTTCCCCTATTATATTTAATTGTTTCACCTTTTTGTTGCAGTTCTACTCCATGGATTTCATTAAGAATCAGATGACAAACTTTTCCATTACTTACTTTACTCCTACAGCTACATGTGACACCTGTATGAAGTATTTTTCCTTGATTGAGGAAAAGGTGTACCCTCCGACAGGTCAGATGGTAAGTCAACTCTCTAATGCACCAAACAGTGCACCAATCAGACAAAGCTTTCTAGAAAGCCAAAACTTTCAAATCAGGGATATATGTTGTCTTTTCAGTTACTTTCATTTGTCGAAGTCCTACTTTTTCCTCACATTTTTAAGTGTTATTCTTGCAGGTAACACATTTTTTTCTCCTGCCATTTTCTGCCCTCCTTTCCTAAAGGTATTGACTGCTTGCTGGGGTATGGGTCCATAGTTCCTGGTTACCCTCTGGTACTTCATCCAAGTCACCAGTATTCATATTTGTCTACCAAACTCACTGCCTCAATCAGTTAGACTGCAGGAGCCATCACAGTGAGGCCAATCCTGGCCTCATTGGGCACGCTCACTTCCTGTAGGTGGCATGAATACTGTGAGGGATAGACTCCTGGCTGATTTTTGCAGCAAATCCTATTGTGCCATTGCCACTTTGATTGAGATCAGCTAATTGAGCACATAGCAAATCCTAGATATTCTTAATATGCATGGCTCAGTTACTCACTGGATAAACTTACTGAACCATTAGGGGTACTATATTGGACAGTATTTACCATCTTTAAGTATTTATAAGTACAGACCTATATTTCAATCTATCATCAGAATACAGCTCATTTGGCTTGCTTTAGTTCTAGCTTACAGTATGATTCATTCTGAACGGATGATAGAAGAAGTGGCTTTATGGCTATTGTATTCTTTCTAATAGCATTCCCATAGCATAGTTTTCCATAGCACATGATGGACCTCAGCAACTTGTCATCTTCAGCTGACATTAGCACTTCAATTCATTTCTGGGACAGCACAGGCCAACCAGGGAGCACAAATAATGGGCATGCTACACAAAGCAATGACAAGCTGCCTCAACACAGAATGCTTTTGATGGATGTGAGAAAGAATAGCCTTCACTGTGAGACAGGAATAGGTCCGGCCTCTATTGTAGTGTCTGTGTGAATGCAGCAGTAATGCACTGACTTATTTAACTAATATGTATGTTTCCCGGCATCCTTCTTAAAAACAGTACAAAGGCTTTGGTGAGAGATGTTCAATAAAACTTTCCTGAATATTTCCACATAAATGCTGGTAGCATTAATAGCACCATTGGGGTAAAAATTACATGAATAGAAATGCTGTCAAATTTAATAGAGTTGAATAGGTACTTTATGAAAAAGCCTCAGTGTGATGAGAATCTCTTTTACTGTTGGTTTATTCATGGGCTATTTTATACATCTTTGTAAGAAATTATACTCACTGCAGTCATTCCTACCCGATGATTTCCTCCCCGAGTCTAAATGAAACTTGGATTAAGATTGAAATCTAGCCTTTTGCTTCTACACATCTTCTGAAGTTATCTACCACCACCATCGGTAATTGCATTTATTCAACCAGTTCAAAGTGTGCGAACCACAGAATTGGGATTGATAATGACATTTTTTTCACTCCCCCTAAAAGGTGAGTCCTATCACTTATGTGGAGTATCCTATCATGCTGATCAAGCACAGATTGGATTCAGATGACATTCAAGAGTCAGGCAGCCCTCAAATTCGAACTCACACCTATAGAGATGTGAAACAAGCATATAGAATTACATAGAATCTACAGCAACTGCTCTATGCCAGTGTTTATATTCCACATGAGCCTCCTTCCACTCTAATTGCCTCTTCCCACCCTGCCCCCATATCCCTCTATTCCTTTCTTCCTCAGGTATGCATCAAGCCTCCTCTTAAATGCATTAATGTTATCTGCTTTAACCATTCCATGTGGCAGTGAGTTCCACATTCTCAGCACTCTGACTGTTAATTTATTTGGTGAACCTATGCTGCTCAAGGAAGAAAAGAAGAAAAGGCTGAATGGCTGATGTGTTGCATTGCCTGCCCTCTTCAAGTCGTTGAACTTTTTTCACCATTGGTCTGCAGTTCAGGAGGTGAGAGAGGTGGCACTCAGAGCCACTGTCACCTTCCACCACATGACACAGGAGACAGTCTCTGATGTTCCTCCTCTGGATACCTTGTCTTTCTCCTCTTTGCTGCACCTCATCTAGGAGGCTTTGCGCTCTTTTCTGCCTCCTCCTAATGCCCAGTTTCCTCCTAATGGATGCATCTGCTAGATCCCCACTTGAAGACAGTCTTTAAAAATGCCACAAAATCTCACATGAGTCAGTCTGGCAAAATGTTCACTAGTTTCCTGCTGCTCGCCCAACCGGCTGCAACCTTTAGCCATTCTAGACTTTTAAAGGCCTGCATCTGCAATTTCTATTCGCCCGAGTGCAGTTCTCCCATATTGTACAGGTGTTGCACTCAACCAACTGCAGTTGATGAGCAAATGAACTAACCCTGCAATTCACGGCAGGGTCACTGCTGGAGAGGATTGTCAGGTGGAAGTGCCGCCTCTGACACTGTAAAGGCCCCTGTGGATTTTCCTGTAAATAAGTATATATGTGAAATCTGACACTGATAGAGTACCAGTATTGTCATCAGTAATGCTTTGTGGAGGGAGAGTGATGAAAGGATTCTGGGCTTCAGATTGTTGAAATATTTGAAAAATACTGCAAGATTAATTACCTTTCTGGGGTGGACACCCAGGAATATTGAAGAGACATCCAGATGGCTCAAAAAGTTCATAGAATTTGGCAGAAATATATCAAGAGTTCGGCTTTAGATCTGATGGGGCTGATTTTCATTTTTGGCATGGCGATAAACTGGCGGTTGTGGATCAGCCGCCCTTTGTACATCCCGCCAGATTTTCCTTTCCATTGACTTCTGTAGAACTGAGAATCGGGCAGGATGTATAATGGGCGGCCGAAAGTGAAAGACGGCCCTGGTATCTTTTTCTCATACTAAATTTCCAACCTCTTTAAATGCTACATTGCCTTATTTACCAGTGGCTAGCAAGAAATAGCCTTTATGACAGGTCTGTATAAGGATATTTTTGAGCACCATGTAAATTATTCTTTGCCAAATTTATATCAAACCAGTAAGGACAAGGATGTTGTCTTCGTTGGTAATATCTCAGTGTTAGGTTGTTAGGAATTGAGTCTTTTGGGGGAGATATTCGACTTATGCCCAAAACAGGCACCACATTGGCGGAGTGATTGCTTCGTGCACCGGTTCGCACAGCCTGAGGCCCGAGCCAAATTTGATATTGGGCCTCGTTTGAACGGAAGTGGTGAGCTGCGGGCACCAAACAGGTTACCCGATGCAGTTGGCCAGTTGGGGCCTGACAAATTCTGCCCGACTTCGACACCAATCCTCCAGGATTATCCTGCAATTTCCAGGAATTAACAATTAATGTCCAGGACACTGCTGCAAGCAACACGGGAGAAAAATGTAAAAAAAAACAAAATTTCACTTTCTTTGAATGTTTTTGTTTATTAGTCTTAAAAATATTGGAGCAGGGTAAAAAGGCTGTTTGACCAATAGTCTACATTTGTCCAATTGGGTAACAAAGAGTCTGTTTGTTTTCCAATTGGTATAGGAAGGTGATGTGCCATGAGGATGGATGTGTTGGGCAACTAATGATGAGGGCGCGGCGGTTGGAGGTGGCAGATCATATGATGAAACCTCCTGTAATACTTCCATCCCATTGGCAACCCCACACCGAGCCAGCCTGCAGGTAGGTCTGGGTAAGGGGGGGAGGCAAAACCAAGGGTGGCAAGCTTGGGTCGACAGCAGCCTGCAGCACTTTTGTAGAGCCACGAGGAGCATTCCTGCTCCTGGCTCCACAAAAATATAACTTGCAAAAGGTTTTGATACCTCTTCTGAGTGGCCTTCAGCGGCTTAAGGAGCGCTAGTTAGGCTGCTCAAGACCTGGTACAACTAGGCAGAGCTTGCACGGTGCAACACCGCCCATCTGTACCTAAATTGTACATCGGGGTCCTACCACTGATGTATTACTCCGATTTGCCTAGTAAAGCAGCCTTACGCCTGTTTCAGGCGGGCTGGCTGCTTGCCTATTTATAGGCCTATTTGAATATGGCATCAGGTGGGCCTTGGGTGTCGATGGGGTGGTCGAGGGTCTCAGCTGATTTATAACTCTTGGCCACCAATTTTTCTGGCACAAAATGGGTGGTTGCGAGTTTGGGTGACTGCGGTGCATGACTTTACCAATCATCAGCCTTGGCATTGCTGCCAAAGTTCTCAGCAATAACTCTGATGAATTGGAAAAATGCCCTAAAAGCCTCTTTCAAAATGTGGTGCAGCATCATGTCGTAAATTGTGTTAAACAATGGTTGCAGCATGGAAGGAGGCCATTTGGCCCATTGAGCCCACGCAGGCTCTTTGTAAGAGCAAGCTAGATAGTCCCATTCCTTCTCTTTCCCTGTAACCCTACAAATTTTTCCCTTCAAGTATTTATCCAATTCCTTTTTAAAAGCCACGATTGAAACTGCTTCCACCACCCTTCCAGGCAGTGCATTCCAGATTATAACTACTCGCTGCTGAAAAAAAGTTTTTCCTCATGTTGCCTTTGGTTCTTTTGCCAATCACCTTAAATCTGTGTCCTCTGGTTCTCGATCCTTTCACCAATGGGAATAGTTTCTATTTATTTGCTTTATCTAAACTGTTCATGAATTTGAATACTTCTATCAAATCTCCTCTTAAACTTCTCTGCTCTAAGGAGAACAACCCCAGCTTCTCCAATCTATCCACGTAACTGAAGTCCCTCATCCTGGAACCATGCTAGTAAATCTTTTCTGCATCCTCTCTAAAGCCTTCACATCCTTCCTAAGTAAAGTGCCTAGAATTTGACACACTGCTCCAGTTGTGGCCAAACCAGTGTTTTATAAAGGTTCATCATAACTTTCTTGCTTTTGTTCTCTATGCCTCTATTTATAAACCCCAGGATCCCGTATGGTTTTTTAATTGCTTTCTCAACCTGTCCTGCCACCTTCAAAGATTTGTGCACATACACCCCCAGGTCTCTGTGTTCCTGCACTCCCTTTAGAATTGTACCATTTAGCTTATATTGCCTCTCCTCATTTTTCCTACCAAATGTATCACTTCACACTCCTCTGCATTAAATTTCATCTGCTGTGTGTCTGGCAATTCCACCAACCTGTCTATGTCCTCTTGAAGTCTATTACTATCATCCTCACTCTTTATTACACTTCCAAATTTTGTGTCATCTGAAAATTTTGAAATTGTGCATTTTGAAATTGTAGGGAAAATGTTAGAATCTATTATAAAGGATATGATAACAGGACACTTAGAAAATAATAATAGGATTTGGCAAAGTCAGCATGGATTTATGAAAGGGAAATCATGTTTGACAAATCTATTGGAGTTCTTTGAGTGTGTAACTAGTAGAATAGATAAGGGGGAACCAGTGGATGTGGTGTATTTGGATTTTCAGAAGGCTTTCAATAAGGACCAACAGGAAGTTGGTGAACAAAGTTAGAGCACATGGAATTGAAGTCAATGGGAATCCGGGGGAAAACTCTCCAGTGGCTGGAGTCATACCTAGCAAAAGGAAGATGGTAGTGGTTGTTGGAGGCCAATCATCTCAGCCCCAGGACATTGCTGCAGGAGTTCCTCAGGGCAGTGTCCTAGGCCCAACCATCTTCAGCTGCTTCATCAATGACCTTCCTTCCATCATAAGGTCAGAAATGAGGATGTTTGCTGATGATTGCACAGTGTTCAGTTCCATTTGCAACTCCTCAGATAAAGAAGCAATCCGTGCCCGCATGTAGCAAGACCTGGACAACATCCAGGCTTGGGCTGATAAGTGGCAAGTAACATTCGTGCCAGGCAATGACCATCTCCAACAAGAGAGAGTCTAACCACCTTCCCTTGACATTCAACGGCATTACCATCGCTGAATCCCCCACCATCAACATCCTGGGGGTCACCATTGACCAGAAACTTAACTGGACCAGCCACATAAATGCTGTGGCTATAAGAGCAGGTCAGAGGCTGGATATTCTGTGGTGAGTGACTCACCTCCCGATTCCCCAAAGCCTTTCCACTATCTACAAGGCACAAGTCAGGAATGTGATGGAATCTCCACTTGCCTGGTTGAGTGCAGCTGCAACAACACTCAAAAAGCTTGACACCATCCAGGATGCCAATCAAGCAGCCCGCTTGCTTGGCATCCTATCTACCACCCTAAACATTCACTCCCTTCACCACCAGCGCACCGTGGCTTCAGTGTGTACCATCCATAGGATGCACTGCAGCAACTCACCAAGGCTTCTTTGACAGCACCTCCCAAACCCGCGACCTCTACCACCGAGAAGAACAAGGGCAACAGGTACATAGGAATAACACCACCTGCATGTTCCCCTTCAAGTCACACGCCATCCCGACTTGGAAATATATCGCCGTTCCTTCATCGTCGCTGGGTCAAAATCCTGGAACTCCCTACCTAACAGCACTGTGGGAGAACCTTCACCACACAGACTGCAGCGGTTCAAGAAGGCAGCTCACCACCACCATCTCAAGGGTAATTAGGGATGGGCAATAAATGCTGGCCTTGGCAGCGACGCCCACATCCCATGAACGAATAAAAAAAATATATACTGTCATGGAATGAGAATTGGTTAACAGATAGAAAACAGAGAGTAGGCATAAATGTGTCTTTTTCAGATTGGCAGACTGTGACTAGTGGGGTACCGCAGGGATCGGTGCTTGGGCCCCATCCATTCACAATCTATATCAATGATTTGGATGAGGGGACCAAATGTAACATTTCCAAGTTTGCTGATGACACAAAACTAGGTGGGAATGTGAGTTGTGAGGAGGATGCAAAGAGGCTTCAAAGGGATGTAGACAGGCTAAGTGAGTGGGCAAGGACAAAAACAGAAATGCAGAGTATTTTTTAAATGGTGAGAGATTGGGAAATGGTGAAGTTCAAAGGGACCTGGGTGTCCTTGTACATGAGTAACTGAAAGCTAACATGCAGGTGCAGCAAGCAATTAGGAAGGCAAATGGTATGTTGGCCTTTATTACAAGAGGATTTGAGTACAGGAGTAAAGATGTCTTACTGCAATTATATAGGGCCTTGGTGAGACTGCACCTGGAGTATCATGTACAATTTTGTTCTCCTTACCTAAGAAAGATGTAAGGAGTCTTACAACACCAGATTATAGTCCAACAACTTTATTTGAAATCACAAGCTCCGAAAGCTTGTGATTTCAAATAAAGTTGTTGGACTATAACCTGGTGTTGTAAGACTCCTTACATTTATCCACCCCGGTCTATGACCGGCATCTCCACATCATACCTAAGAATGGATATACTTGCCATAGAGGGAGTGCAACGAAGGTTCACCAGACTGATTCCTGGGATGGCGGGATTGTTGTATGAGGAGAGATTGAGTAGACTAGGCCTGTATTCTCTAGAGTTTAGAAGAATGAGAGGTGATCTCATTGCAACATACAAAATTCTTAGAGGGCTCGACAGGGTTAATGCAGGGAGGATGTTTCGCCTGGCTGGGGAGTCTAGAACTAGGGGTCACAGTCTCAGAACAAGGGGTAGGCCATTTAGGACTGAGATGAGGAGAAATTTCTTCACTCAGAGGGTGGTGAATCTTTGGAATTCTCCTATCCCAGAGGGCTGTGGAGGCTCAGTCATTGAATACATTCAAAACAGAGATTGATAGATTTCTAGATATTAAAGGCATCAAGGGATTTGGGGATTGTGCAGGAGAATGGCATTGAGGTAGAAGATCAAGCATGATCTTATTGAGTGGCGGAGCAGGCTCGAGGGGCCGGATAGCCTACTCCTGCTCCTATTTCTTATGTTCTTGTGTGCCCTGTACACCCAAGTCCAAGTCATTAGCATATATCTAAAAAAGCAGTGCCCCAGTACCGGCCCCTGGGGAACACCACTGTATACCTTTCTCCAGTCCGAAAAACAACCGTTCACCACTACTTTATTTCCTATTTTTGAATTAAGCTTCAATTTTGCTGACAAACCTATTATGTGGCACTTTATCAAACACCTTTTGGAAGTCCACATACACTACATCAACTGCATTGCCCTCATCAACCCTCTCTGTTAACTCATCAAAAAACTCAATCAAGTTGGTTAAACACGATTTGCCTTTAACAAATCCATGCTGGTTTTCCTTTATTAATCCACACTTGTCCAAGTGACAATTCTGGACAAAATGAATAGTCTATTCTAAAAGCTTCCCCACCACCGAGGTTAAACTGACTGGCCTGTAGTTGCCGTGTTTATCCTTACACCCTTTTTTGAACAAGGGTGTAACATTTGCAATTCTCCAGTCCTCTGGCACCACCCCCATATCTAAAGTTGATTGGAAGATAATGGCCAGTACTTCTGCAATTTCCACCCTTACTTCCCTCAGCAACCTAGGATGCATCTCATCTGGACCGGGTGACTTATCTACTTTAAGTACAGCTAGCCTTTCTAGTACCTCCTCTTTATCAATTTTTAGCCCATCCAGTTTCTCAACTACCTTCTCTTTTACTGTTACTTTGCCAGCATCATCTTCTTCTGTAAAGACAGATGCAAAATACTCATTCAGTACCTCAGCCATGCCCTCTACCTCCATGCATAAATCTCCTTTTTGGTCCCTAATCGGCCCCACCCCTCCACTTACTACCCGTTTACTATTTATATGCCTATAGAAGACTTTTGGATTCCCTTTTATATTAGCCTCCAGTCAATTCTTATACTCCCTTTTTGCCCCTCTTATCTCCTTTTTCACTTCTCCTCTGTACTTTCTATATTCAGCCTGGTTCTCATTATCAACCTGACAGCTGTCTTGCACCCCCTTTTTCTGCTTCATCTTACTCTCTATCTCTTTCGTCAACCAGGGAGCTCTGGCTTTGGTCGCCCTACCTTTCCCCCATGTAGACTGTACCCAAATCATCTTTTCTTTAAAGGCCGTCAATTGTCCGATTACAGTTTTGCCTGCCAATCTTTGATTCCAATTTACCTGGACCAGATCCATTCTCAACCCACTGAAATTGGCCCTCCTCCAATTAAGTATTTTTACTCTAGATTGCTCCTTGTCCTTGTCCTTTTTCATAATTACCTATGATACTATGATCACCGTTCCCTAAATGCTCCCCCACTGACACTTGCTTCACTTGACCCATCTCACTCCCCAGAACTGGATCCAGCAATGCCTCCTTCCTCGTTGGGCCGGAAACTTGCAGATCAAGAAAATTCTCCTGAACACACTTAAGAAATTCCTCCCCCTCTTTGCCCTTTACACTATTACTATCCCAGTTTACATTCGGATAATTGAAGTCCCCCATTATCATTACTCTATAGTTCTTGCACCTCTGTAATTTTCCTGCAAATTTGCTCCTCTATATATCCTAGTTGGTAGCCTATAGAATACATTCAGTAGTGTAATGGTGCCTCTATTGTTTCTTAACTCTAACCCAATAGATTCTGTCCTTGACCCCTCAAGAACATCTTCTCTCTCTGCAATATTCTCCTCAATCAATACTGTCACTCCCCCTCCTTTTTTTCCTTCCCAATCTTTCCTGAACACCTTGTATCCTGGAATATTTAGTATCCAATCCTGCCTTTTTTGAGCCAGGGCTCTGTTATCTCCACCACATCATATTCCCATGTGGCTATTTGTGCCTGCAGCTCACCAACCTTATTTACACATATACGTGTGTTTCTTGTGTTTACACACATGTACTCTAAACCTATTTTAGACCACCTTGTATTCTCTCTTAGTACAATTTTAGGTGGGATTAGACTATTTCTTACTCTAGTGCTATCTGTCGCTCCCAATCCTTTGTGCACCTTGTTTCTCCTTTCTAATGCTGCATCCTGGTGCCCACCCCCCTGCCAAATTAGTTTAAACCCTCCCCCACAGCACTAGTGAACCTCCCCACGAGGACATTAGTCCCAGCTCTGTTGAGGTGCAACCCATCTGTCTTGAACAGGTCCATCCTGCCCCAGAACTGGTCCCAATGTCTCAACAATCTGAAGCCCTCCCTCTTGTACCATGTCTCTAGCCACGCATTAACCTGCCTTATCTTGCTATTTCTATACTCATTAGCGCGTGGCACTCGGAGTAATCCAGAGATTACCACCTTTTGGGGTCCTGCTTTTTAACTTCCTTCCTAGCTCCTGAAATTCTGACCGCAGGACCTCATCCCTTTTCTTTCCTATCTCCTTGGTACCCACATGGACCATGACTTCTGGCTGTTCCCCAACACCCCCCCCCCCCGCAGAATTTTCTGCACCCTCTCTCCTTTACCCTGGCACCAGGGAGGCAACATACCATGTGGGACTCACATTGGCGGTCACAGAAACACCTGTCTGTCCCCCTGAATATCGAATCCCCAATGACTATTGTATTTCTACACTTCACTGTGCCCCCCTGTGCAGTCCTTTGCCCCATGGTGCCATGCTCAGGACTGCACTCCTTCGAGGTGTCACCACCCTCATTGGTATCAGTGCTGAATACCGGTTTGAGAGTGCCATACACCCAGAAGATTCCTGCACCGCCTACCCCTTCCTACCCTTTTAGGTAGCCACCCACTTGCTCTCCTGAACTCTCTATGGCTGCGGGGTAACCACCTCCTGGAATGTACGATCCACGAACCTTTAGCCTCCCGTTAGTTGTTTAATTGTCCACCACCATTCACGACTGGATGTGGCAGGACTGCAGAGCTTTGATCTGATCCGTCGGTTGTGGAATCGCTTAGCTCTGTCTATATCATGTTGCTTCCGCTGTTTTGCATGCATGTAGTCCTGAGTTGTAGCTTCACCAGGTTGGCACCTCATTTTTCGGTACGCCTGGTGCTGCTCCTGGCATGCTCTTCTACACTCCTCATTGAACCAGGGTTGACCCCCTGGCTTGTTGGTAATGGTAGAGTGAGGAATATGCCGGGCCATGAGGTTACAGATTGTGCTGGAATACAATTCTGCTGCTGCTGATGGCCCACAGTGCCTCATGGATGCCCAGTTTTGAGCTGCTAGATCTGTTCTGAATCTATCCCATTTAGCACGGTGATAGTGCCACACAACATGTTGGATGGTGTCCTCAGTGCGAAGACGGGACTTCGTCTCCACAAGGACTGTGCAGTGGTCACTCCTACCAATACTGTCATGGACAGATGCATCTGCGACAGGTACATTGGTGAAGACGAGGTCAAGTAGGTTTTGCCTTCATGTTGGTTCGCTCACCACCTGCCGCAGGCCAGTCTGGCAGCTATGTCCTTCAGGACTCGGCCAGCTCGGTCAGTACTGGTGCTACTGAGCCACTCGTGGTGATGGACATTGAAGTTCCCCACCCAGAGTACATTCTGTGCCCTTGCTACCCTCAGTGCTTCCTCCAAGTGGTGTTCAACATGGAGGAGGACTGATTCATCAGCTGAAGGAGGGCGGTAGGTGGTAATCAGCAGGAGGTTTCCTTGCCCATGTTTGACCTGATGCCATGAGATTTCATGGGGTCCGGAGTCGATGTTGAGGACTCCCAGGGCCACTCCCTCCTGACTGTAAATCACTGTACCGCCACCTCTGGTGGGTCTGTCCTGCCGGTGGGACAGGACATACCCAGGGATGATGATGGAAGAGTTTGGGACGTTGGCTAAAAGGTATGATTCTGTGGGTATGGCTATGTCAGGTTGTTGCTTGACTACTCTGTGGGGCAGCTCTTCCAATTTTCGCACAAGTCCCCAGATGTTAGTGAGGAGGATTTTACAGGGTCGACTGGGCTTGGTTTGCCTTTGTCGTGCCTGGTGCCGACTGGTCCGTCCAGTTTTATTCTTCTTGTGACTTTTTTTAGCGAGATTGTACAACTGAGTGGCTTGCTAGGCCATTTCAGAGGGCAATTAAGAATCAACCACATCGCTGTGCGTCTGGAGTCACATAGAGTCCAGACCGGGTAAGGACGGCAGATTTTCTTCCCGAAAGGATATTAGTGAACCAGATGGTTTTTTACGACAATCCGGTAGTTTCATGGCCATCATTACTGATACTAGCTATGCTCTGCAGTGACTCCAGCCGCCCTCAAGCTCAGAAACCCTTAGCTTGAGCTCAAGCAACTGGAGGCATTTCCTGCACACGTGGCCCTCCAGGACACATGATACGTCCTAAAGTTCCCACGTGGCGCAGGAATTGCAGGCAATGGGTCTCAGCTGCCCATTTCGAAACCTTTCTTTTTCTAAACTCCCTTTAGATACTTGATTATTAATTTACTTAATGTTTACTTACCCCGTTTAACCTACCCTTTTATTCCGGGTCTCTCAGAGCTCCTCCTCTCCGTTCGCTGTGATGTGATCTCACTCTGTCCTGAGTGAATGGTCACTCTCTCTGTCCTGGTGCTCAGCGCTGCATCTCTCTACTCCACTCCGCTCCCGCTTTTGTACGGATATTGGCGATGGGGATGTTTACTATTTGAGATCAGTGTTTGGCGATGGGGATGTTTACTATTTGAGATCAGTGTTTGGTGATGGGGATGTTTAATATTTGAGATCAGTGTTCTGTGATGGGAATGTTTACTATTTGAGATCAGTGTTCTGTGATGGGGATGTTTACTATTTGAGATCAGTGTTCTGTGATGGGGATGTTTACTATTTGAGATCAGTGTTTGGTGATGGGGATGTTTACTATTTGAGATCAGTGTTCTGTGATGGGGATGTTTACTATTTGAGATCAGTGTTTGGTGATGGGGATGTTTACTATTTGAGATCAGTGTTCTGTGATGGGGATGTTTACTATTTGAGATCAGTGTTCTGTGATGGGGATGTTTACTATTTGAGTTCAGTGTTTGGCGATGGGGATGTTTACTATTTGAGATCAGTGTTCTGTGATGGGGATGTTTACTATTTGGGATCAGTGTTCTGTGATGGGGATGTTTACTATTTGAGATCAGTGTTCTGTGATGGGAATGTTTACTATTTGAGATCAGTGTTCTGTGATGGGGATGTTTACTATTTGAGATCAGTGTTCTGTGATGGGGATGTTTACTATTTGAGTTCAGTGTTTGGCGATGGGGATGTTTACTATTTGAGATCAGTGTTCTGTGATGGGGATGTTTACTATTTGGGATCAGTGTTCTGTGATGGGGATGTTTACTATTTGAGATCAGTGTTCTGTGATGGGGATGTTTACTATTTGAGATCAGTGTTCTGTGATGGGGATGTTTACTATTTGAGATCAGTGTTCTGTGATGGGGATGTTTACTATTTGAGATCAGTGTTTGGTGATGGGGATGTTTACTATTTGAGATCAGTGTTTGGTGATGGGGATGTTTACTATTTGAGATCAGTGTTCTGTGATGGGGATGTTTACTATTTGAGATCAGTGTTTGGTGATGGGGATGTTTACTATTTGAGATCAGTGTTTGGTGATGGGGATGTTTACTATTTGAGATCAGTGTTCTGTGATGGGGATGTTTACTATTTGAGATCAGTGTTTGGTGATGGGGATGTTTACTATTTGAGATCAGTGTTCTGTGATGGGGATGTTTACTATTTGAGATCAGTGTTTGGTGATGGGGATGTTTACTATTTGAGATCAGTGTTCTGTGATGGGGATGTTTACTATTTGAGATCAGTGTTCTGTGATGGGGATGTTTACTATTTGAGATCAGTGTTTGGTGATGGGGATGTTTACTATTTGAGATCAGTGTTTGGTGATGGGGATGTTTACTATTTGAGATCAGTGTTCTATGATGGGGATGTTTACTATTTGAGATCAGTGATTGGTGATGGGGATGTTTACTATTTGAGATCAGTGTTTGGTGATGGGGATGTTTACTATTTGAGATCAGTGTTCTATGATGGGGATGTTTACTATTTGAGATCAGTGTTTGGTGATGGGGATGTTTACTATTTGAGATCAGTGTTTGGTGATGGGGATGTTTACTATTTGAGATCAGTGTTCTGTGATGGGGATGTTTACAATTTGAGATCAGTGTTCTGTGATGGGGATGTTTACTATTTGAGATCAGTGTTCTGTGATGGGGATGTTTACTATTTGAGATCAGTGTTCTGTGATGGGGATATTTACTATTTGAGATCAGTGTTCTGTGATGTGGATGTTTACTATTTGGGATCAGTGTTCTGTGATGGGGATGTTTACTATTTGAGATCAGTGTTCTGTGATGGGGATGTTTACTATTTGAGATCAGTGTTCTGTGATGGGGATGTTTACTATTTGAGATCAGTGTTCTGTGATGGGGATGTTTACTATTTGAGATCAGTGTTCTGTGATGGGGATGTTTACTATTTGAGATCAGTGTTTGGTGATGGGGATGTTTACTATTTGGGATCAGTGTTTGGTGATGGGGATGTTTACTATTTGAGATCAGTGTTTGGTGATGGGGATGTTTACTATTTGAGATCAGTGTTCTGTGATGGGGATGTTTACTATTTGGGATCAGTGTTTGGTGATGGGGATGTTTACTATTTGAGATCAGTGTTTGGTGATGGGGATGTTTACTATTTGAGATCAGTGTTCTGTGATGGGGATGTTTACTATTTGAGATCAGTGTTTGGTGATGGGGATGTTTACTATTTGAGATCAGTGTTCTGTGATGGGGATGTTTACTATTTGGGATCAGTGTTTGGTGATGGGGATGTTTACTATTTGAGATCAGTGTTCTGTGATGGGGATGTTTACTATTTGGGATCAGTGTTTGGTGATGGGGATGTTTACTATTTGGGATCAGTGTTTGGTGATGGGGATGTTTACTATTTGGGATCAGTGTTCTGTGATGGGGATGTTTACTATTTGAGATCAGTGTTCTGTGATGGGGATGTTTACTATTTGAGATCAGTGTTTGGTGATGGGGATGTTTACTATTTGGGATCAGTGTTCTGTGATGGGGATGTTTACTATTTGGGATCAGTGTTTGGTGATGGGGATGTTTACTATTTGGGATCAGTGTTTGGTGATGGGGATGTTTACTATTTGGGATCAGTGTTCTGTGATGGGGATGTTTACTATTTGAGATCAGTGTTTGGTGATGGGGATGTTTACTATTTGAGATCAGTGTTTGGTGATGGGGATGTTTACTATTTGGGATCAGTGTTTGGTGATGGGGATGTTTACTATTTGAGATCAGTGTTCTGTGATGGGGATGTTTACTATTTGAGATCAGTGTTTGGTGATGGGGATGTTTACTATTTGGGATCAGTGTTCTGTGATGGGGATATTTACTATTTGAGATCAGTGTTTGGTGATGGGGATGTTTACTATTTGAGATCAGTGTTTGGTGATGGGGATGTTTACTATTTGAGATCAGTGTTTGGTGATGGGGATGTTTACTATTTGGGATCAGTGTTCTGTGATGGGGATGTTTACTATTTGAGATCAGTGTTTGGTGATGGGGATGTTTACTATTTGAGATCAGTGTTCTGTGATGGGGATGTTTACTATTTGAGATCAGTGTTCTGTGATGGGGATGTTTACTATTTGAGATCAGTGTTCTGTGATGGGGATGTTTACTATTTGAGATCAGTGTTTGGTGATGGGGATGTTTACTATTTGAGATCAGTGTTTGGTGATGGGGATGTTTACTATTTGGGATCAGTGTTCTGTGATGGGGATGTTTACTATTTGAGATCAGTGTTCTGTGATGGGGATGTTTACTATTTGAGATCAGTGTTCTGTGATGGGGATGTTTACTATTTGAGATCAGTGTTCTGTGATGGGGATGTTTACTATTTGAGATCAGTGTTCGGTGATGGGGATGTTTACTATTTGAGATCAGTGTTCTGTGATGGGGATGTTTACTATTTGGGATCAGTGTTCTGTGATGGGGATGTTTACTATTTGAGATCAGTGTTTGGTGATGGGGATGTTTACTATTTGAGATCAGTGTTTGGTGATGGGGATGTTTACTATTTGAGATCAGTGTTCTGTGATGGGGATGTTTACTATTTGAGATCAGTGTTTGGTGATGGGGATGTTCACTATTTGAGATCAGTGTTTGGTGATGGGGATGTTTACTATTTGAGATCAGTGTTCTGTGATGGGGATGTTTACTATTTGAGATCAGTGTTTGGTGATGGGGATGTTTACTATTTGAGATCAGTGTTCTGTGATGGGGATGTTTACTATTTGAGATCAGTGTTCTGTGATGGGGATGTTGACTATTTGAGATCAGTGTTCTGTGATGGGGATGTTTACTATTTGAGATCAGTGTTCTGTGATGGGGATGTTTACTATTTCAGATCAGTGTTCTGTGATGGGGATGTTTACTATTTGGGATCAGTTTTCTGTGATGGGGATGTTTACTATTTGAGATCAGTGTTCTGTGATGGGGATGTTTACTATTTGAGATCAGTGTTCTGTGATGGGGATGTTTACTATTTGAGATCAGTGTTCTGTGATGGGAATGTTTAATATTTGAGATCAGTGTTCTGTGATGGGGATGTTTACCATTTGAGATCAGTGTTTGGTGATGGGGATGTTTACTATTTGAGATCAGTGTTCTGTGATGGGGATGTTTACTATTTGAGATCAGTGTTCTGTGATGGGGATGTTTACTATTTGAGATCAGTGTTTGGTGATGGGGATGTTTACTATTTGAGATCAGTGTTTGGTAATGGGGATGTTTACTATTTGAGATCAGTGTTCTGTGATGGGGATGTTTACTATTTGAGATCAGTGTTTGGTGATGGGGATGTTTACTATTTGAGATCAGTGTTCTGTGATGGGGATGTTTACTATTTGAGATCAGTGTTCTGTGATGGGGATGTTTACTATTTGAGATCAGTGTTCTGTGATGGGGATGTTTACTATTTGAGATCAGTGTTCTGTGATGGGGATGTTTACTATTTGGGATCAGTGTTCTGTGATGGGGATGTTTACTATTTGAGATCAGTGTTTGGTGATGGGGATGTTTACTATTTGAGATCAGTGTTCTGTGATGGGGATGTTTACTATTTGAGATCAGTGTTTGGTGATGGGGATGTTTACTATTTGAGATCAGTGTTCTGTGATGGGGATGTTTACTATTTGAGATCAGTGTTTGGTGATGGGGATGTTTACTATTTGAGATCGGTGTTCTGTGATGGGGATGTTTACTATTTGGGATCAGTGTTCTGTGATGGGGATGTTTACTATTTGAGATCAGTGTTTGGTGATGGGGATGTTTACTATTTGGGATCAGTGTTTGGTGATGGGGATGTTTACTATTTGAGATCAGTGTTCTGTGATGGGGATGTTTACTATTTGGGATCAGTGTTCTGTGATGGGGATGTTTACTATTTGAGATCAGTGTTCTGTGATGGGGATGTTAACTATTTGAGATCAGTGTTTGGTGATGGGGATGTTTACTATTTGAGATCAGTGATTGGCGATGGGGATGTTTACTATTTGAGATCAGTGTTCTGTGATGGCGATGTTTACTATTTGAGATCAGTGTTCTGTGATGGGGATATTTACTATTTGAGATCAGTGTTCTGTGATGGGGATGTTTACTATTTGAGATCAGTGTTCTGTGATGGGGATGCTTACTATTTGAGATCAGTGTTCTGTGATTGGGAAGTTTACTATTTGAGATCAGTGTTTGGTGATGGGGATGTTTACTATTTGAGATCAGTGTTTGGTGATGGGGATGTTTACTATTTGAGATCAGTGTTCTGTGATGGGGATGTTTACTATTTGAGATCAGTGTTCTGTGATGGGGATGTTTACTATTTGAGATCAGTGTTCTGTGATGGGGATGTTTACTATTTGAGATCAGTGTTCTGTGATGGGGATGTTTACTATTTGGGATCAGTGTTCTGTGATGGGGATGTTTACTATTTGAGATCAGTGTTCTGTGATGGGGATGTTTACTATTTGGGATCAGTGTTCTGTGATGGGGATGTTTACTATTTGAGATCAGTGTTCTGTGATGGGGATGTTTAATATTTGGGATCAGTGTTCTGTGATGGGGATGTTTACTATTTGAGATCAGTGTTCTGTGATGGGGATGTTTAATATTTGAGATCAGTGTTCTGTGATGGGGATGTTTACTATTTGAGATCAGTGTTTGGTGATGGGGATGTTTACTATTTGGGATCAGTGTTTGGTGATGGGGATGTTTACTATTTGGGATCAGTGTTCTGTGATGGGGATGTTTACTATTTGAGATCAGTGTTCTGTGATGGGGATGTTTACTATTTGAGATCAGTGTTCTGTGATGGGGATGTTTACTATTTGAGATCAGTGTTCTGTGATGGGGATGTTTACTATTTGAGATCAGTGTTCGGTGATGGGGATGTTTACTATTTGAGATCAGTGTTCTGTGATGGGGATGTTTACTATTTGGGATCAGTGTTCTGTGATGGGGATGTTTACTATTTGAGATCAGTGTTTGGTGATGGGGATGTTTACTATTTGAGATCAGTGTTTGGTGATGGGGATGTTTACTATTTGAGATCAGTGTTCTGTGATGGGGATGTTTACTATTTGAGATCAGTGTTTGGTGATGGGGATGTTCACTATTTGAGATCAGTGTTTGGTGATGGGGATGTTTACTATTTGAGATCAGTGTTCTGTGATGGGGATGTTTACTATTTGAGATCAGTGTTTGGTGATGGGGATGTTTACTATTTGAGATCAGTGTTCTGTGATGGGGATGTTTACTATTTGAGATCAGTGTTCTGTGATGGGGATGTTGACTATTTGAGATCAGTGTTCTGTGATGGGGATGTTTACTATTTGAGATCAGTGTTCTGTGATGGGGATGTTTACTATTTCAGATCAGTGTTCTGTGATGGGGATGTTTACTATTTGGGATCAGTTTTCTGTGATGGGGATGTTTACTATTTGAGATCAGTGTTCTGTGATGGGGATGTTTACTATTTGAGATCAGTGTTCTGTGATGGGGATGTTTACTATTTGAGATCAGTGTTCTGTGATGGGAATGTTTAATATTTGAGATCAGTGTTCTGTGATGGGGATGTTTACCATTTGAGATCAGTGTTTGGTGATGGGGATGTTTACTATTTGAGATCAGTGTTCTGTGATGGGGATGTTTACTATTTGAGATCAGTGTTCTGTGATGGGGATGTTTACTATTTGAGATCAGTGTTTGGTGATGGGGATGTTTACTATTTGAGATCAGTGTTTGGTGATGGGGATGTTTACTATTTGAGATCAGTGTTCTGTGATGGGGATGTTTACTATTTGAGATCAGTGTTTGGTGATGGGGATGTTTACTATTTGAGATCAGTGTTCTGTGATGGGGATGTTTACTATTTGAGATCAGTGTTCTGTGATGGGGATGTTTACTATTTGAGATCAGTGTTCTGTGATGGGGATGTTTACTATTTGAGATCAGTGTTCTGTGATGGGGATGTTTACTATTTGGGATCAGTGTTCTGTGATGGGGATGTTTACTATTTGAGATCAGTGTTTGGTGATGGGGATGTTTACTATTTGAGATCAGTGTTCTGTGATGGGGATGTTTACTATTTGAGATCAGTGTTTGGTGATGGGGATGTTTACTATTTGAGATCAGTGTTCTGTGATGGGGATGTTTACTATTTGAGATCAGTGTTTGGTGATGGGGATGTTTACTATTTGAGATCGGTGTTCTGTGATGGGGATGTTTACTATTTGGGATCAGTGTTCTGTGATGGGGATGTTTACTATTTGAGATCAGTGTTTGGTGATGGGGATGTTTACTATTTGGGATCAGTGTTTGGTGATGGGGATGTTTACTATTTGAGATCAGTGTTCTGTGATGGGGATGTTTACTATTTGGGATCAGTGTTCTGTGATGGGGATGTTTACTATTTGAGATCAGTGTTCTGTGATGGGGATGTTAACTATTTGAGATCAGTGTTTGGTGATGGGGATGTTTACTATTTGAGATCAGTGATTGGCGATGGGGATGTTTACTATTTGAGATCAGTGTTCTGTGATGGCGATGTTTACTATTTGAGATCAGTGTTCTGTGATGGGGATATTTACTATTTGAGATCAGTGTTCTGTGATGGGGATGTTTACTATTTGAGATCAGTGTTCTGTGATGGGGATGCTTACTATTTGAGATCAGTGTTCTGTGATTGGGAAGTTTACTATTTGAGATCAGTGTTTGGTGATGGGGATGTTTACTATTTGAGATCAGTGTTTGGTGATGGGGATGTTTACTATTTGAGATCAGTGTTCTGTGATGGGGATGTTTACTATTTGAGATCAGTGTTCTGTGATGGGGATGTTTACTATTTGAGATCAGTGTTCTGTGATGGGGATGTTTACTATTTGAGATCAGTGTTCTGTGATGGGGATGTTTACTATTTGGGATCAGTGTTCTGTGATGGGGATGTTTACTATTTGAGATCAGTGTTCTGTGATGGGGATGTTTACTATTTGGGATCAGTGTTCTGTGATGGGGATGTTTACTATTTGAGATCAGTGTTCTGTGATGGGGATGTTTAATATTTGAGATCAGTGTTCTGTGATGGGGATGTTTACTATTTGAGATCAGTGTTTGGTGATGGGGATGTTTACTATTTGGGATCAGTGTTTGGTGATGGGGATGTTTACTATTTGAGATCAGTGTTCTGTGATGGGGATGTTTACTATTTGGGATCAGTGTTCTGTGATGGGGAAGTTTACTATTTGGGATCAGTGTTTGGTGATGGGGATGTTTACTATTTGAGATCAGTGTTCTGTGATGGGGATGTTTCCTATTTGAGATCAGTGTTCTGTGATGGGGATGTTTACTATTTGAGATCAGTGTTCTGTGATGGGGATGTTTACTATTTGAGATCAGTGTTTGGTGATGGGGATGTTTACTATTTGAGATCAGTGTTTGGTGATGGGGATGTTTACTATTTGAGATCAGTGTTCTGTGATGGGGATGTTTACTGTTTGGGATCAGTGTTCTGTGATGGGGATGTTTACTATTTGGGATCAGTGTTTGGTGATGGGGATGTTTACTATTTGAGATCAGTGTTCTGTGATGGGGATGTTTACTATTTGAGATCAGTGTTCTGTGATGGGGATGTTTACTATTTGAGATCAGTGTTCTGTGATGGGGATGTTTACTATTTGAGATCAGTGTTTGGTGATGGGGATGTTTACTATTTGAGATCAGTGTTTGGTGATGGGGATGTTTACTATTTGAGATCAGTGTTTGGTGATGGGGATGTTTACTATTTGAGATCAGTGTTTGGTGATGGGGATGTTTACTATTTGAGATCAGTGTTCTGTGATGGGGATGTTTACTATTTGGGATCAGTGTTCTGTGATGGGGATGTTTACTATTTGAGATCGGTGTTCTGTGATGGGGATGTTTACTATTTGAGATCGGTGTTCTGTGATGGGGATGTTTACTATTTGGGATCAGTGTTCTGTGATGGGGATGTTTACTATTTGAGATCAGTGTTTGGTGATGGGGATGTTTACTATTTGGGATCAGTGTTTGGTGATGGGGATGTTTACTATTTGAGATCAGTGTTCTGTGATGGGGATGTTTACTATTTGGGATCAGTGTTCTGTGATGGGGATGTTTACTATTTGAGATCAGTGTTCTGTGATGGGGATGTTAACTATTTGAGATCAGTGTTTGGTGATGGGGATGTTTACTATTTGAGATCAGTGATTGGCGATGTGGATGTTTACTATTTGAGATCAGTGTTCTGTGATGGCGATGTTTACTATTTGAGATCAGTGTTCTGTGATGGGGATATTTACTATTTGAGATCAGTGTTCTGTGATGGGGATGTTTACTATTTGAGATCAGTGTTCTGTGATGGGGATGCTTACTATTTGAGATCAGTGTTCTGTGATTGGGAAGTTTACTATTTGAGATCAGTGTTTGGTGATGGGGATGTTTACTATTTGAGATCAGTGTTTGGTGATGGGGATGTTTACTATTTGAGATCAGTGTTCTGTGATGGGGATGTTTACTATTTGAAATCAGTGTTCTGTGATGGGGATGTTTACTATTTGAGATCAGTGTTCTGTGATGGGGATGTTTACTATTTGGGATCAGTGTTCTGTGATGGGGATGTTTACTATTTGAGATCAGTGTTCTGTGATGGGGATGTTTACTATTTGGGATCAGTGTTCTGTGATGGGGATGTTTACTATTTGAGATCAGTGTTCTGTGATGGGGATGTTTAATATTTGAGATCAGTGTTCTGTGATGGGGATGTTTACTATTTGAGATCAGTGTTCTGTGATGGGGATGTTTACTATTTGAGATCAGTGTTCTGTGATGGGGATGTTTACTATTTGAGATCAGTGTTCTGTGATGGGGATGTTTACTATTTGGGATCAGTGTTCTGTGATGGGGATGTTTACTATTTGAGATCAGTGTTCTGTGATGGGGATGTTTACTATTTGGGATCAGTGTTCTGTGATGGGGATGTTTACTATTTGAGATCAGTGTTCTGTGATGGGGATGTTTAATAATTGAGATTAGTGTTCTGTGATGGGGATGTTTACTATTTGAGATCAGTGTTTGGTGATGGGGATGTTTACTATTTGGGATCAGTGTTTGGTGATGGGGATGTTTACTATTTGAGATCAGTGTTCTGTGATGGGGATGTTTACTATTTGGGATCAGTGTTCTGTGATGGGGAAGTTTACTATTTGGGATCAGTGTTTGGTGATGGGGATGTTTACTATTTGAGATCAGTGTTCTGTGATGGGGATGTTTCCTATTTGAGATCAGTGTTCTGTGATGGGGATGTTTACTATTTGAGATCAGTGTTCTGTGATGGGGATGTTTACTATTTGAGATCAGTGTTTGGTGATGGGGATGTTTACTATTTGAGATCAGTGTTTGGTGATGGGGATGTTTACTATTTGAGATCAGTGTTCTGTGATGGGGATGTTTACTGTTTGGGATCAGTGTTCTGTGATGGGGATGTTTACTATTTGGGATCAGTGTTTGGTGATGGGGATGTTTACTATTTGAGATCAGTGTTCTGTGATGGGGATGTTTACTATTTGAGATCAGTGTTCTGTGATGGGGATGTTTACTATTTGAGATCAGTGTTCTGTGATGGGGATGTTTACTATTTGAGATCAGTGTTTGGTGATGGGGATGTTTACTATTTGAGATCAGTGTTTGGTGATGGGGATGTTTACTATTTGAGATCAGTGTTTGGTGATGGGGATGTTTACTATTTGAGATCAGTGTTCTGTGATGGGGATGTTTACTATTTGGGATCAGTGTTCTGTGATGGGGATGTTTACTATTTGAGATCAGTGTTCTGTGATGGGGATGTTTACTATTTGGGATCAGTGTTCTGTGATGGGGATGTTTACTATTTGAGATCAGTGTTCTATGATGGGGATGTTTACTATTTGAGATCAGTGTTCTGTGATGGGGATGTTTACTATTTGGGATCAGTGTTCTGTGATGGGGATGTTTACTATTTGAGATCAGTGTTTGGTGATGGGGATGTTTACTATTTGAGATCAGTGTTCTGTGATGGGGATGTTTACTATTTGAGATCAGTGTTCTGTGATGGGGATGTTTAATATTTGAGATCAGTGTTCTGTGATGGGGATGTTTACGATTTGAGATCAGTGTTCTGTGATGGGAATGTTTACTATTTGGGATCAGTGTTCTGTGATGGGGATGTTTACTATTTGAGATCAGTGTTTGGTGATGGGGATGTTTACTATTTGAGATCAGTGTTCTGTGATGGGGATGTTTACTATTTGAGATCAGTGTTCTGTGATGGGGATGTTTACTATTTGAGATCAGTGTTCTGTGATGGGGATGTTTACTATTTGAGATCAGTGTTCTGTGATGTGGATGTTTACTATTTGAGATCAGTGTTCTGTGATGGGGATGTTTACTATTTGAGATAAGTGTTCTGTGATGTGGATGTTTACTATTTGAGATCAGTGTTTGGTGATGGGGATGTTTACTATTTGGGATCAGTGTTTGGTGATGGGGATGTTTACTATTTGAGATCAGTGTTCTGTGATGGGGATGTTTACTATTTGAGATCAGTGTTTGGTGATGGGGATGTTTACTATTTGGGATCAGTGTTCTGTGATGGGGATGTTTACTATTTAAGATCAGTGTTCTGTGATGGGGATGTTTACTATTTGAGATCAGTGTTTGGTGATGGGGATGTTTACTATTTGAGATCAGTGTTCTGTGATGGGGATGTTTACTATTTGAGATCAGTGTTCTGTGATGTGGATGTTTACTATTTGAGATCAGTGTTTGGTGATGGGGATGTTTACTATTTGGGATCAGTGTTCTGTGATGGGGATGTTTACTATTTGAGATCAGTGTTCTGTGATGGGGATGTTTACTATTTGAGATCAGTGTTTGGTGATGGGGATGTTTACTATTTGGGATCAGTGTTCTGTGATGGGGATGTTTACTATTTAAGATCAGTGTTCTGTGATGGGGATGTTTACTATTTGAGATCAGTGTTTGGTGATGGGGATGTTTACTATTTGAGATCAGTGTTCTGTGATGGGGATGTTTACTATTTGGGATCAGTGTTCTGTGATGGGGATGTTTACTATTTGAGATCAGTGTTTGGTGATGGGGATGTTTACTATTTGAGATCAGTGTTCTGTGATGGGGATGTTTACTATTTGAGATCAGTGTTCTGTGATGGGGATGTTTACTATTTGAGATCAGTGTTTGGTTATGGGGATGTTTACTATTTGAGATCAGTGTTCTGTGATGGGGATGTTTACTATTTGAGATCAGTGTTTGGTGATGGGGATGTTTACTATTTGAGATCAGTGTTCTGTGATGGGGATGTTTACTATTTGAGATCAGTGTTCTGTGATGGGGATGTTTACTATTTGAGATCAGTGTTCTGTGATGGGGATGTTTACCATTTGGGATCAGTGTTCTGTGATGGGGATGTTTACTATTTGAGATCAGTGTTCTGTGATGGGGATGTTAACTATTTGAGATCAGTGTTTGGTGATGGGGATGTTTACTATTTGAGATCAGTGATTGGCGATGGGGATGTTTACTATTTGAGATCAGTGTTCTGTGATGGCGATGTTTACTATTTGAGATCAGTGTTCTGTGATGGGGATGTTTACTATTTGAGATCAGTGTTCTGTGATGGGGATGTTTACTATTTGAGATCAGTGTTCTGTGATTGGGAAGTTTACTATTTGAGATCAGTGTTTGGTGATGGGGATGTTTACTATTTGAGATCAGTGTTTGGTGATGGGGATGTTTACTATTTGAGATCAGTGTTCTGTGATGGGGATGTTTACTATTTGAGATCAGTGTTCTGTGATGGGGATGTTTACTATTTGAGATCAGTGTTCTGTGATGGGGATGTTTCCTATTTGAGATCAGTGTTCTGTGATGGGGATGTTTACTATTTGAAATCAGTGTTCTGTGATGGGGATGTTTACTATTTGAGATCAGTGTTCTGTGATGGGGATGTTTACTATTTGAGATCAGTGTTCTGTGATGGGGATGCTTACTATTTGAGATCAGTGTTCTGTGATTGGGAAGTTTACTATTTGAGATCAATGTTTGGTGATGGGGATGTTTACTATTTGAGATCAGTGTTTGGTTATGGGGATGTTTACTATTTGAGATCAGTGTTTGGTTATGGGGATGTTTACTATTTGAGATCAGTGTTCTGTGATGGGGATGTTAACTGTTTGAGATCAGTGTTCTGTGATGGGGATGTTTACTATTTGAGATCAGTGTTCTGTGATGGGGATGTTTACTATTTGAGATCAGTGTTCTGTGATGGGGATGTTTACTATTTGGGATCAGTGTTCTGTGATGGGGATGTTTACTATTTGAGATCAGTGTTCTGTGATGGGGATGTTTACTATTTGGGATCAGTGTTCTGTGATGGGGATGTTTACTATTTGAGATCAGTGTTCTGTGATGGGGATGTTTAATATTTGAGATCAGTGTTCTGTGATGGGGATGTTTACTATTTGAGATCAGTGTTCTGTGATGGGGATGTTTACTATTTGAGATCAGTGTTTGGTGATGGGGATGTTTACTATTTGAGATCAGTGTTTGGTGATGGGGATGTTTACTATTTGAGATCAGTGTTCTGTGATGGGGATGTTTACTATTTGAGATCAGTGTTTGGTGATGGGGATGTTTACTATTTGAGATCAGTGTTCTGTGATGGGGATGTTTACTATTTGAGATCAGTATTCTGTGATGGGGATGTTTACTATTTGAGATCAGTGTTTGGTGATGGGGATGTTTACTATTTGAAATCAGTGTTTAGTGATGGGTATGTTTACTATTTGAGATCAGTGTTTGGTGATGGGGATGTTTACTATTTGAGATCAGTGTTTGGTGATGGGGATGTTTACTATTTGAGATCAGTGTTTGGTGATGGGGATGTTTAATATTTGAGATCAGTGTTCTGTGATGGGGATGTTTACTATTTGAGATCTGTGTTCTGTGATGGGGATGTTTACTATTTGAGATCAGTGTTCTGTGATGGGGATGTTTACTATTTGAGATCAGTGTTCTGTGATGGGGATGTTTACTATTTGAGATCAGTGTTCTGTGATGGGGATGTTTACTATTTGAGATCAGTGTTCTGTGATGGGGATGTTTACTATTTGGGATCAGTGTTCTGTGATGTGGATGTTTACTATTTGAGATCAGTGTTTGGTGATGGGGATGTTTACTATTTGAGATCAGTGTTCTGTGATGGGGATGTTTACTGTTTGAGATCAGTGTTCTGTGATGGGGATGTTTACTATTTGAGATCAGTGTTCTGTGATGGGGATGTTTACTATTTGAGATCATTGTTCTGTGATGGGGATGTTTACTATTTGGGATCAGTGTTCTGTGATGGGGATGTTTACTATTTGAGATCAGTGTTCTGTGATGGGGATGTTTACTATTTGGGATCAGTGTTCTGTGATGGGGATGTTTACTATTTGAGATCAGTGTTCTGTGATGGGGATGTTTAATATTTGAGATCAGTGTTCTGTGATGGGGGTGTTTACTATTTGAGATCAGTGTTCTGTGATGGGGATGTTTACTATTTGAGATCAGTATTCTGTGATGGGGATGTTTACTATTTGAGATCAGTGTTTGGTGATGGGGATGTTTACTATTTGAGATCAGTGTTTAGTGATGGGGATGTTTACTATTTGAGATCAGTGTTTGGTGATGGGGATGTTTACTATTTGAGATCAGTGTTTGGTGATGGGGATGTTTACTATTTGAGATCAGTGTTTGGTGATGGGGATGTTTAATATTTGAGATCAGTGTTCTGTGATGGGGATGTTTACTATTTGAGATCAGTGTTCTGTGATGGGGATGTTTACTATTTGAGATCAGTGTTCTGTGATGGGGATGTTTACTATTTGAGATCAGTGTTCTGTGATGGGGATGTTTACTATTTGAGATCAGTGTTCTGTGATGGGGATGTTTACTATTTGAGATCAGTGTTCTGTGATGGGGATGTTTACTGTTTGAGATCAGTGTTCTGTGATGGGGATGTTTACTCTTTGAGATCAGTGTTCTGTGATGGGGATGTTTACTATTTGAGATCAGTGTTCTGTGATGGGGATGTTTACTATTTGAGATCAGTGTTTGGTGATGGGGATGTTTAATATTTGAGATCAGTGTTCTGTGATGGGGATGTTTACTATTTGAGATCAGTGTTCTATGATGGGGATGTTTACTATTTGAGATCAGTGTTCTGTGATGGGGATGTTTACTATTTGGGATCAGTGTTCTGTGATGGGGATGTTTACTATTTGAGATCAGTGTTCTGTGATGGGGATGTTTACTATTTGAGATCAGTGTTCTGTGATGGGGATGTTTACTATTTGAGATCAGTGTTTGGTGATGGGGATGTTTACTATTTGAGATCAGTGTTCTGTGATGGGGATGTTTACTATTTGAGATCAGTGTTCTGTGATGGGGATGTTTACTATTTGAGATCAGTGTTCTGTGATGGGGATGTTTAATATTTGAGATCAGTGTTCTGTGATGGGGATGTTTACTATTTGAGATCAGTGTTCTGTGATGGGGATGTTTACTATTTGGGATCAGTGTTCTGTGATGGGGATGTTTACTATTTGAGATCAGTGTTTGGTGATGGGGATGTTTACTATTTGAGATCAGTGTTCTGTGATGGGGATGTTTACTATTTGAGATCAGTGTTCTGTGATGGGGATGTTTACTATTTGAGATCAGTGTTTGGTGATGGGGATGTTTACTATTTGAGATCAGTGTTTGGTGATGGGGATGTTTACTATTTGAGATCAGTGTTCTGTGATGGGGATGTTTACTATTTGAGATCAGTGTTCTGTGATGGGGATGTTTACTATTTGAGATCAGTGTTCTGTGATGGGGATGTTTACTATTTGAGATCAGTGTTCTGTGATGGGGATGTTTACTATTTGAGATCAGTGTTCTGTGATGGGGATGTTTACTATTTGAGATCAGTGTTCTGTGATGGGGATGTTGACTATTTGGGATCAGTGTTCTGTGATGGGGATGTTTACTATTTGAGATCAGTGTTTGGTGATGGGGATGTTTACTATTTGAGATCAGTGTTCTGTGATGGGGATGTTTACTATTTGAGATCAGTGTTCTGTGATGGGGATGTTTACTATTTGAGATCAGTGTTCTGTGATGGGGATGTTTACTATTTGAGATCAGTGTTCTGTGATGGGGATGTTTACTATTTGAGATCAGTGTTTGGTGATGGGGATGTTTACTATTTGAGATCAGTGTTCTGTGATGGGGATGTTTACTATTTGAGATCAGTGTTCTGTGATGGGGATGTTTACTATTTGAGATCAGTGTTCTGTGATGGGGATGTTTACGATTTGAGATCAGTGTTCTGTGATGGGGATGTTAACTATTTGAGATCAGTGTTTGGTGATGGGGATGTTTACTATTTGAGATCAGTGATTGGCGATGGGGATGTTTACTATTTGAGATCAGTGTTCTGTGATGGCGATGTTTACTATTTGAGATCAGTGTTCTGTGATGGGGATGTTTACTATTTGAGATCAGTGTTCTGTGATGGGGATGTTTACTATTTGAGATCAGTGTTCTGTGATGGGGATGTTTACTATTTGAGATCAGTGTTCTGTGATGTGGATGTTTACTATTTGAGATCAGTGTTCTGTGATGGGGATGTTTACTATTTGAGATCAGTGTTCTGTGATGGGGATGTTTACTATTTGACATCAGTGTTCTGTGATGGGGAAGTTTACTATTTGAGATCAGTGTTTGGTGATGGGGATGTTTACTATTTGAGATCAGTGTTTGGTGATGGGGATGTTTACTATTTGAGATCAGTGTTCTGTGATGGGGATGTTTACTATTTCAGATCAGTGTTCTGTGATGGGGATGTTTACTATTTGAGATCAGTGTTTGGCGATGGGGATGTTTACTATTTGAGATCAGTGTTCTGTGATGGGGATGTTTACTATTTGAAATCAGTGTTCTGTGATGGGGATGTTTACTATTTGAGATCAGTGTTCTGTGATGGGGATGGTTACTATTTGAGATCAGTGTTTGGTGATGGGGATGTTTACTATTTGAGATCAGTGTTCTGTGATGGGGATGTTTACTATTTGAGATCAGTGTTTGGTGATGGGGATGTTTACTATTTGAGATCAGTGTTCTGTGATGGGGATGTTTAATATTTGAGATCAGTGTTCTGTGATGGGGATGTTTACTATTTGAGATCAGTATTTGGTGATGGGGATGTTTACTATTTGAGATCAGTGTTCTGTGATGGGGATGTTTACTATTTGAGATCAGTGTTCTGTGATGGGGAAGTTTACTATTTGAGATCAGTGTTTGGTGATAGGGATGTTTACTATTTGAGATCAGTGTTTGGTGATGGGGATGTTTACTATTTGAGATCAGTGTTCTGTGATGGGGATGTTTACTATTTCAGATCAGTGTTCTGTGATGGGGATGTTTACTATTTGAGATCAGTGTTTGGCGATGGGGATGTTTACTATTTGAGATCAGTGTTCTGTGATGGGGATGTTTACTATTTGAAATCAGTGTTCTGTGATGGGGATGTTTACTATTTGAGATCAGTGTTCTGTGATGGGGATGTTTACTATTTGAGATCAGTGTTTGGTGATGGGGATGTTTACTATTTGAGATCAGTGTTCTGTGATGGGGATGTTTACTATTTGAGATCAGTGTTCTGTGATGGGGAAGTTTACTATTTGAGATCAGTGTTTGGTGATAGGGATGTTTACTATTTGAGATCAGTGTTTGGTGATGGGGATGTTTACTATTTGAGATCAGTGTTCTGTGATGGGGATGTTTACTATTTCAGATCAGTGTTTGGTGATGGGGATGTTTACTATTTGAGATCAGTGATTGGCGATGGGGATGTTTACTATTTGAGATCAGTGATTGGCGATGGGGATGTTTACTATTTGAGATCAGTGTTCTGTGATGGCGATGTTTACTATTTGAGATCAGTGTTCTGTGATGGGGATGTTTACTATTTGAGATCAGTGTTCTGTGATGGGGATGTTTACTATTTGAGATCAGTGTTCTGTGATGGGGATGTTTACTATTTGAGATCAGTGTTCTGTGATGGGGATGTTTACTATTTGAGATCAGTGTTCTGTGATGGGGATGTTTACTATTTGAGATCAGTGTTCTGTGATGGGGATGTTTACTATTTGAGATCAGTGTTCTGTGATGGGGATGTTTACTATTTGAGATCAGTGTTCTGTGATGGGGATGTTTACTATTTGAGATCAGTGTTCTGTGATGGGGATGTTTACTATTTGAGATCAGTGTTCTGTGATGGGGATGTTTACTATTTGGGATCAGTGTTCTGTGATGGGGATGTTTACTATTTGAGATCAGTGTTTGGTGATGGGGATGTTTACTATTTGAGATCAGTGATTGGCGATGGGGATGTTTACTATTTGAGATCAGTGTTCTGTGATGGCGATGTTTACTATTTGAGATCAGTGTTCTGTGATGGGGATGTTTACTATTTGAGATCAGTGTTCTGTGATGGGGATGTTTACTATTTGAGATCAGTGTTTGGTGATGGGGATGTTTACTATTTGAGATCAGTGTTTGGTGATGGGGATGTTTACTATTTGAGATCAGTGTTCTGTGATGGGGATGTTTACTATTTGAGATCAGTGTTCTGTGATGGGGATGTTTACTATTTGAGATCAGTGTTCTGTGATTGGGAAGTTTACTATTTGAGATCAGTGTTTGGTGATGGGGATGTTTACTATTTGAGATCAGTGTTTGGTGATGGGGATGTTTACTATTTGAGATCAGTGTTCTGTGATGGGGATGTTTACTATTTGAGATCAGTGTTCTGTGATGGGGATGTTTACTATTTGAGATCAGTGTTTGGCGATGGGGATGTTTACTATTTGAGATCAGTGTTCTGTGATGGGGATGTTTACTATTTGAAATCAGTGTTCTGTGATGGGGATGTTTTCTATTTGAGATCAGTGTTCTGTGATGGGGATGTTTACTATTTGAGATCAGTGTTCTGTGATGGGGATGCTTACTATTTGAGATCAGTGTTCTGTGATTGGGAAGTTTACTATTTGAGATCAATGTTTGGTGATGGGGATGTTTACTATTTGAGATCAGTGTTTGGTTATGGGGATGTTTACTATTTGAGATCAGTGTTTGGTTATGGGGATGTTTACTATTTGAGATCAGTGTTCTGTGATGGGGATGTTAACTGTTTGAGATCAGTGTTCTGTGATGGGGATGTTTACTATTTGAGATCAGTGTTCTGTGATGGGGATGTTTACTATTTGAGATCAGTGTTCTGTGATGGGGATGTTTACTATTTGAGATCAGTGTTCTGTGATGGGGATGTTTACTATTTGAGATCAGTGTTCTGTGATGGGGATGTTTACTATTTGAGATCAGTGTTCTGTGATGGGGATGTTTACTATTTGAGATCAGTGTTCTGTGATGGGGATGTTTACTATTTGAGATCAGTGTTCTGTGATGGGGATGTTTACTATTTGAGATCAGTGTTCTGTGATGGGGATGTTTACTATTTGAGATCAGTGTTCTGTGATGGGGATGTTTACTATTTGGGATCAGTGTTCTGTGATGGGGATGTTTACTATTTGAGATCAGTGTTTGGTGATGGGGATGTTTACTATTTGAGATCAGTGATTGGCGATGGGGATGTTTACTATTTGAGATCAGTGTTCTGTGATGGCGATGTTTACTATTTGAGATCAGTGTTCTGTGATGGGGATGTTTACTATTTGAGATCAGTGTTCTGTGATGGGGATGTTTACTATTTGAGATCAGTGTTTGGTGATGGGGATGTTTACTATTTGAGATCAGTGTTTGGTGATGGGGATGTTTACTATTTGAGATCAGTGTTCTGTGATGGGGATGTTTACTATTTGAGATCAGTGTTCTGTGATGGGGATGTTTACTATTTGAGATCAGTGTTCTGTGATTGGGAAGTTTACTATTTGAGATCAGTGTTTGGTGATGGGGATGTTTACTATTTGAGATCAGTGTTTGGTGATGGGGATGTTTACTATTTGAGATCAGTGTTCTGTGATGGGAATGTTTACTATTTGAGATCAGTGTTCTGTGATGGGGATGTTTACTATTTGAGATCAGTGTTTGGCGATGGGGATGTTTACTATTTGAGATCAGTGTTCTGTGATGGGGATGTTTACTATTTGAAATCAGTGTTCTGTGATGGGGATGTTTTCTATTTGAGATCAGTGTTCTGTGATGGGGATGTTTACTATTTGAGATCAGTGTTCTGTGATGGGGATGCTTACTATTTGAGATCAGTGTTCTGTGATTGGGAAGTTTACTATTTGAGATCAATGTTTGGTGATGGGGATGTTTACTATTTGAGATCAGTGTTTGGTTATGGGGATGTTTACTATTTGAGATCAGTGTTTGGTTATGGGGATGTTTACTATTTGAGATCAGTGTTCTGTGATGGGGATGTTAACTGTTTGAGATCAGTGTTCTGTGATGGGGATGTTTACTATTTGAGATCAGTGTTCTGTGATGGGGATGTTTACTATTTGAGATCAGTGTTCTGTGATGGGGATGTTTACTATTTGGGATCAGTGTTCTGTGATGGGGATGTTTACTATTTGAGATCAGTGTTCTGTGATGGGGATGTTTACTATTTGGGATCAGTGTTCTGTGATGGGGATGTTTACTATTTGAGATCAGTGTTCTGTGATGGGGATGTTTAATATTTGAGATCAGTGTTCTGTGATGGGGATGTTTACTATTTGAGATCAGTGTTCTGTGATGGGGATGTTTACTATTTGAGATCAGTGTTTGGTGATGGGGATGTTTACTATTTGAGATCAGTGTTTGGTGATGGGGATGTTTACTATTTGAGATCAGTGTTCTGTGATGGGGATGTTTACTATTTGAGATCAGTGTTTGGTGATGGGGATGTTTACTATTTGAGATCAGTGTTCTGTGATGGGGATGTTTACTATTTGAGATCAGTATTCTGTGATGGGGATGTTTACTATTTGAGATCAGTGTTTGGTGATGGGGATGTTTACTATTTGAAATCAGTGTTTAGTGATGGGTATGTTTACTATTTGAGATCAGTGTTTGGTGATGGGGATGTTTACTATTTGAGATCAGTGTTTGGTGATGGGGATGTTTACTATTTGAGATCAGTGTTTGGTGATGGGGATGTTTAATATTTGAGATCAGTGTTCTGTGATGGGGATGTTTACTATTTGAGATCAGTGTTCTGTGATGGGGATGTTTACTATTTGAGATCAGTGTTCTGTGATGGGGATGTTTACTATTTGAGATCAGTGTTCTGTGATGGGGATGTTTACTATTTGAGATCAGTGTTCTGTGATGGGGATGTTTACTATTTGGGATCAGTGTTCTGTGATGGGGATGTTTACTATTTGAGATCAGTGTTTGGTGATGGGGATGTTTACTATTTGAGATCAGTGTTCTGTGATGGGGATGTTTACTGTTTGAGATCAGTGTTCTGTGATGGGGATGTTTACTATTTGAGATCAGTGTTCTGTGATGGGGATGTTTACTATTTGAGATCATTGTTCTGTGATGGGGATGTTTACTATTTGGGATCAGTGTTCTGTGATGGGGATGTTTACTATTTGAGATCAGTGTTCTGTGATGGGGATGTTTACTATTTGGGATCAGTGTTCTGTGATGGGGATGTTTACTATTTGAGATCAGTGTTCTGTGATGGGGATGTTTAATATTTGAGATCAGTGTTCTGTGATGGGGATGTTTACTATTTGAGATCAGTGTTCTGTGATGGGGATGTTTACTATTTGAGATCAGTGTTTGGTGATGGGGATGTTTATTTTTGAGATCAGTGTTCTGTGATGGGGATGTTTACTATTTGAGATCAGTGTTTGATGATGGGGATGTTTACTATTTGAGATCAGTGTTCTGTGATGGGGATGTTTACTATTTGAGATCAGTATTCTGTGATGGGGATGTTTACTATTTGAGATCAGTGTTTGGTGATGGGGATGTTTACTATTTGAGATCAGTGTTTGGTGATGGGGATGTTTACTATTTGAGATCAGTGTTTGGTGATGGGGATGTTTACTATTTGAGATCAGTGTTTAGTGATGGGGATGTTTACTATTTGAGATCAGTGTTTGGTGATGGGGATGTTTACTATTTGAGATCAGTGTTTGGTGATGGGGATGTTTAATATTTGAGATCAGTGTTCTGTGATGGGGATGTTTACTATTTGAGATCAGTGTTCTGTGATGGGGATGTTTACTATTTGAGATCAGTGTTCTGTGATGGGGATGTTTACTATTTGAGATCAGTGTTCTGTGATGGGGATGTTTACTATTTGAGATCAGTGTTCTGTGATGGGGATGTTTACTATTTGAGATCAGTGTTCTGTGATTGGGATGTTTACTATTTGGGATCAGTGTTCTGTGATGGGGATGTTTACTATTTGAGATCAGTGTTCTGTGATGGGGATGTTTACTATTTGAGATCAGTGTTTGGTGATGGGGATGTTTAATATTTGAGATCAGTGTTCTGTGATGGGGATGTTTACTATTTGAGATCAGTGTTCTAGGATGGGGATGTTTACTATTTGAGATCAGTGTTCTGTGATGGGGATGTTTACTATTTGGGATCAGTGTTCTGTGATGGGGATGTTTACTATTTGAGATCAGTGTTCTGTGATGGGGATGTTTACTATTTGAGATCAGTGTTCTGTGATGGGGATGTTTACTATTTGAGATCAGTGTTCTGTGATGGGGATGTTTACTATTTGAGATCAGTGTTCTGTGATGGGGATGTTTACTATTTGAGATCAGTGTTTGGTGATGGGGATGTTTACTATTTGAGATCAGTGTTCCGTGATGGGGATGTTTACTATTTGAGATCAGTGTTCTGTGATGGGGATGTTTAATATTTGAGATCAGTGTTCTGTGATGGGGATGTTTACTATTTGAGATCAGTGTTCTGTGATGGGGATGTTTACTATTTGAGATCAGTGTTCTGTGATGGGGATGTTTACTATTTGGGATCAGTGTTCTGTGATGGGGATGTTTACTATTTGAGATCAGTGTTTGGTGATGGGGATGTTTACTATTTGAGATCAGTGTTCTGTGATGGGGATGTTTACTATTTGAGATCAGTGTTCTGTGATGGGGATGTTTACTATTTGAGATCAGTGTTTGGTGATGGGGATGTTTACTATTTGAGATCAGTGTTTGGTGATGGGGATGTTTACTATTTGAGATCAGTGTTCTGTGATGGGGATGTTTACTATTTGAGATCAGTGTTCTGTGATGGGGATGTTTACTATTTGAGATCAGTGTTCTGTGATGGGGATGTTTACTATTTGAGATCAGTGTTCTGTGATGGGGATGTTTACTATTTGAGATCAGTGTTCTGTGATGGGGATGTTTACTATTTGAGATCAGTGTTCTGTGATGGGGATGTTGACTATTTGGGATCAGTGTTCTGTGATGGGGATGTTTACTATTTGAGATCAGTGTTTGGTGATGGGGATTTTTACTATTTGAGATCAGTGTTCTGTGATGGGGATGTTTACTATTTGAGATCAGTGTTCTGTGATGGGGATGTTTACTATTTGAGATCAGTGTTCTGTGATGGGGATGTTTACTATTTGAGATCAGTGTTCTGTGATGGGGATGTTTACTATTTGAGATCAGTGTTTGGTGATGGGGATGTTTACTATTTGAGATCAGTGTTCTGTGATGGGGATGTTTACTATTTGAGATCAGTGTTCTGTGATGGGGATGTTTACTATTTGAGATCAGTGTTCTGTGATGGGGATGTTTACTATTTGGGATCAGTGTTCTGTGATGGGGATGTTTACTATTTGAGATCAGTGTTCTGTGATGGGGATGTTAACTATTTGAGATCAGTGTTTGGTGATGGGGATGTTTACTATTTGAGATCAGTGATTGGCGATGGGGATGTTTACTATTTGAGATCAGTGTTCTGTGATGGGGATGTTTACTATTTGAGATCAGTGTTCTGTGATGGGGATGTTTACTATTTGAGATCAGTGTTCTGTGATGGGGATGTTTACTATTTGAGATCAGTGTTCTGTGATGGGGATGTTTACTATTTGAGATCAGTGTTCTGTGATGGGGATGTTTACTATTTGAGATCAGTGTTCTGTGATGTGGATGTTTACTATTTGAGATCAGTGTTCTGTGATGGGGATGTTTACTATTTGAGATCAGTGTTCTGTGATGGGGATGTTTACTATTTGAGATCAGTGTTCTGTGATGGGGAAGTTTACTATTTGAGATCAGTGTTTGGTGATGGGGATGTTTACTATTTGAGATCAGTGTTTGGTGATGGGGATGTTTACTATTTGAGATCAGTGTTCTGTGATGGGGATGTTTACTATTTCAGATCAGTGTTCTGTGATGGGGATGTTTACTATTTGAGATCAGTGTTTGGCGATGGGGATGTTTACTATTTGAGATCAGTGTTCTGTGATGGGGATGTTTACTATTTGAAATCAGTGTTCTGTGATGGGGATGTTTACTATTTGAGATCAGTGTTCTGTGATGGGGATGGTTACTATTTGAGATCAGTGTTCTGTGATGGGGATGTTTACTATTTGAGATCAGTGTTCTGTGATGGGGATGTTTACTATTTGAGATCAGTGTTTGGTGATGGGGATGTTTACTATTTGAGATCAGTGTTTGGTGATGGGGATGTTTACTATTTGAGATCAGTGTTCTGTGATGGGGATGTTTACTATTTGAGATCAGTGTTTGGTGATGGGGATGTTTACTATTTGAGATCAGTGTTCTGTGATGGGGATGTTTACTATTTGAGATCAGTGTTTGGTGATGGGGATGTTTACTATTTGAGATCAGTGTTCTGTGATGGGGATGTTTACTATTTGAGATCAGTGTTCTGTGATGGGGATGTTTACTATTTGAGATCAGTATTTGGTGATGGGGATGTTTACTATTTGAGATCAGTGTTCTGTGATGGGGATGTTTACTATTTGAGATCAGTGTTCTGTGATGGGGAAGTTTACTATTTGAGATCAGTGTTTGGTGATAGGGATGTTTACTATTTGAGATCAGTGTTTGGTGATGGGGATGTTTACTATTTGAGATCAGTGTTCTGTGATGGGGATGTTTACTATTTCAGATCAGTGTTCTGTGATGGGGATGTTTACTATTTGAGATCAGTGTTTGGCGATGGGGATGTTTACTATTTGAGATCAGTGTTCTGTGATGGGGATGTTTACTATTTGAAATCAGTGTTCTGTGATGGGGATGTTTACTATTTGAGATCAGTGTTCTGTGATGGGGATGTTTACTATTTGAGATCAGTGTTTGGTGATGGGGATGTTTACTATTTGAGATCAGTGTTCCGTGATGGGGATGTTTACTATTTGAGATCAGTGTTCTGTGATGGGGATGTTTAATATTTGAGATCAGTGTTCTGTGATGGGGATGTTTACTATTTGAGATCAGTGTTCTGTGATGGGGATGTTTACTATTTGAGATCAGTGTTCTGTGATGGGGATGTTTACTATTTGGGATCAGTGTTCTGTGATGGGGATGTTTACTATTTGAGATCAGTGTTTGGTGATGGGGATGTTTACTATTTGAGATCAGTGTTCTGTGATGGGGATGTTTACTATTTGAGATCAGTGTTCTGTGATGGGGATGTTTACTATTTGAGATCAGTGTTTGGTGATGGGGATGTTTACTATTTGAGATCAGTGTTTGGTGATGGGGATGTTTACTATTTGAGATCAGTGTTCTGTGATGGGGATGTTTACTATTTGAGATCAGTGTTCTGTGATGGGGATGTTTACTATTTGAGATCAGTGTTCTGTGATGGGGATGTTTACTATTTGAGATCAGTGTTCTGTGATGGGGATGTTTACTATTTGAGATCAGTGTTCTGTGATGGGGATGTTTACTATTTGAGATCAGTGTTCTGTGATGGGGATGTTGACTATTTGGGATCAGTGTTCTGTGATGGGGATGTTTACTATTTGAGATCAGTGTTTGGTGATGGGGATTTTTACTATTTGAGATCAGTGTTCTGTGATGGGGATGTTTACTATTTGAGATCAGTGTTCTGTGATGGGGATGTTTACTATTTGAGATCAGTGTTCTGTGATGGGGATGTTTACTATTTGAGATCAGTGTTCTGTGATGGGGATGTTTACTATTTGAGATCAGTGTTTGGTGATGGGGATGTTTACTATTTGAGATCAGTGTTCTGTGATGGGGATGTTTACTATTTGAGATCAGTGTTCTGTGATGGGGATGTTTACTATTTGAGATCAGTGTTCTGTGATGGGGATGTTTACTATTTGGGATCAGTGTTCTGTGATGGGGATGTTTACTATTTGAGATCAGTGTTCTGTGATGGGGATGTTAACTATTTGAGATCAGTGTTTGGTGATGGGGATGTTTACTATTTGAGATCAGTGATTGGCGATGGGGATGTTTACTATTTGAGATCAGTGTTCTGTGATGGGGATGTTTACTATTTGAGATCAGTGTTCTGTGATGGGGATGTTTACTATTTGAGATCAGTGTTCTGTGATGGGGATGTTTACTATTTGAGATCAGTGTTCTGTGATGGGGATGTTTACTATTTGAGATCAGTGTTCTGTGATGGGGATGTTTACTATTTGAGATCAGTGTTCTGTGATGTGGATGTTTACTATTTGAGATCAGTGTTCTGTGATGGGGATGTTTACTATTTGAGATCAGTGTTCTGTGATGGGGATGTTTACTATTTGAGATCAGTGTTCTGTGATGGGGAAGTTTACTATTTGAGATCAGTGTTTGGTGATGGGGATGTTTACTATTTGAGATCAGTGTTTGGTGATGGGGATGTTTACTATTTGAGATCAGTGTTCTGTGATGGGGATGTTTACTATTTCAGATCAGTGTTCTGTGATGGGGATGTTTACTATTTGAGATCAGTGTTTGGCGATGGGGATGTTTACTATTTGAGATCAGTGTTCTGTGATGGGGATGTTTACTATTTGAAATCAGTGTTCTGTGATGGGGATGTTTACTATTTGAGATCAGTGTTCTGTGATGGGGATGGTTACTATTTGAGATCAGTGTTCTGTGATGGGGATGTTTACTATTTGAGATCAGTGTTCTGTGATGGGGATGTTTACTATTTGAGATCAGTGTTTGGTGATGGGGATGTTTACTATTTGAGATCAGTGTTTGGTGATGGGGATGTTTACTATTTGAGATCAGTGTTCTGTGATGGGGATGTTTACTATTTGAGATCAGTGTTTGGTGATGGGGATGTTTACTATTTGAGATCAGTGTTCTGTGATGGGGATGTTTACTATTTGAGATCAGTGTTTGGTGATGGGGATGTTTACTATTTGAGATCAGTGTTCTGTGATGGGGATGTTTACTATTTGAGATCAGTGTTCTGTGATGGGGATGTTTACTATTTGAGATCAGTATTTGGTGATGGGGATGTTTACTATTTGAGATCAGTGTTCTGTGATGGGGATGTTTACTATTTGAGATCAGTGTTCTGTGATGGGGAAGTTTACTATTTGAGATCAGTGTTTGGTGATAGGGATGTTTACTATTTGAGATCAGTGTTTGGTGATGGGGATGTTTACTATTTGAGATCAGTGTTCTGTGATGGGGATGTTTACTATTTCAGATCAGTGTTCTGTGATGGGGATGTTTACTATTTGAGATCAGTGTTTGGCGATGGGGATGTTTACTATTTGAGATCAGTGTTCTGTGATGGGGATGTTTACTATTTGAAATCAGTGTTCTGTGATGGGGATGTTTACTATTTGAGATCAGTGTTCTGTGATGGGGATGTTTACTATTTGAGATCAGTGTTTGGTGATGGGGATGTTTACTATTTGAGATCAGTGTTCTGTGATGGGGATGTTTACTATTTGAGATCAGTGTTTGGTGATGGGGATGTTTACTATTTGAGATCAGTGTTTGGTGATGGGGATGTTTACTATTTGAGATCAGTGTTTGGTGATGGGGATGTTTACTATTTGAGATCAGTGTTCTGTGATGGGGATGTTTACTATTTGAGATCAGTGTTTGGTGATGGGGATGTTTACTATTTGAGATCAGTGTTCTGTGATGGGGATGTTTACTATTTGAGATCAGTGTTCTGTGATGGGGATGTTTACTATTTGAGATCAGTGTTTGGTGATGGGGATGTTTACTATTTGAGATCAGTGTTCTGTGATGGGGATGTTTACTATTTGAGATCAGTGTTCTGTGATGGGGATGTTTACTATTTGAGATCAGTGTTTGGTGATGGGGATGTTTACTATTTGAGATCAGTGTTCTGTGATGGGGATGTTTACTATTTGAGATCAGTGTTTGGTGATGGGGATGTTTACTATTTGAGATCAGTGTTTGGTGATGGGGATGTTTACTATTTGAGATCAGTGTTTGGTGATGGGGATGTTTACTGTTTGAGATCAGTGTTCTGTGATGGGGATGTTTACTATTTGAGATCAGTGTTCTGTGATGGGGATGTTTACTATTTGAGATCAGTGTTCTGTGATGGGGATGTTGACTATTTGAGATCAGTGTTTGGTGATGGGGATGTTTACTATTTGAGATCAGTGTTTGGTGATGGGGATGTTTACTATTTGAGATCAGTGTTCTGTGATGGGGATGTTTACTATTTGAGATCAGTGTTTGGTGATGGGGATGTTTACTATTTGGGATCAGTGTTCTGTGATGGGGATGTTTGATATTTGAGATCAGTGTTTGGTGATGGAGATGTTTACTATTTGAGATCAGTGTTCTGTGATGGGGATGTTTACTATTTGAGATCAGTGTTCTGTGATGGGGATGTTTACTATTTGAGATCAGTGTTCTGTGATGGGGATGTTTACTATTTGAGATCAGTGTTCTGTGATGGGGATGTTTACTATTTGAGATCAGTGTTTGGTGATGGGGATGTTTACTATTTGAGATCAGTGTTTGGTGATGGGGATGTTTACTATTTGAGATCAGTGTTCTGTGATGAGGATGTTTACTATTTGAGATCAGTGTTCTGTGATGGGGATGTTTACTATTTGAGATCAGTGTTCTGTGATGGGGATGTTTACTATTTGAGATCAGTGTTTGGTGATGGGGATGTTTACTATTTGAGATCAGTGTTCTGTGATGGGGATGTTTACTATTTGAGATCAGTGTTTGGTGATGGGGATGTTTACTATTTGAGATCAGTGTTCTGTGATGGGGATGTTTACTATTTGAGATCAGTGTTTGGTGATGGGGATGTTTACTATTTGAGATCAGTGTTTGGTGATGGGGATGTTTACTATTTGAGATCAGTGTTCTGTGATGGGGATGTTTACTATTTGAGATCAGTGTTCTGTGATGGGGATGTTTACTATTTGAGATCAGTGTTCTGTGATGGGGATGTTTACTATTTGAGATCAGTGTTCTGTGATGGGGATGTTTACTATTTGAGATCAGTGTTCTGTGATGGGGATGTTTACTATTTCAGATCAGTGTTCTGTGATGGGGATGTTTACTATTTGAGATCAGTGTTCTGTGATGGGGATGTTTACTATTTGAGATCAGTGTTCTGTGATGGGGATGTTTACTATTTGAGATCAGTGTTTGGTGATGGGGATGTTTACTATTTGAGATCAGTGTTCTGTGATGGGGATGTTTACTATTTGAGATCAGTGTTCTGTGATGGGGATGTTTACTATTTGAGATCAGTATTTGGTGATGGGGATGTTTACTATTTGAGATCAGTGTTCTGTGATGGGGATGTTTACTATTTGAGATCAGTGTTCTGTGATGGGGAAGTTTACTATTTGAGATCAGTGTTTGGTGATAGGGATGTTTACTATTTGAGATCAGTGTTTGGTGATGGGGATGTTTACTATTTGAGATCAGTGTTCTGTGATGGGGATGTTTACTATTTCAGATCAGTGTTCTGTGATGGGGATGTTTACTATTTGAGATCAGTGTTTGGCGATGGGGATGTTTACTATTTGAGATCAGTGTTCTGTGATGGGGATGTTTACTATTTGAAATCAGTGTTCTGTGATGGGGATGTTTACTATTTGAGATCAGTGTTCTGTGATGGGGATGTTTACTATTTGAGATCAGTGTTTGGTGATGGGGATGTTTACTATTTGAGATCAGTGTTCTGTGATGGGGATGTTTACTATTTGAGATCAGTGTTTGGTGATGGGGATGTTTACTATTTGAGATCAGTGTTTGGTGATGGGGATGTTTACTATTTGAGATCAGTGTTTGGTGATGGGGATGTTTACTATTTGAGATCAGTGTTCTGTGATGGGGATGTTTACTATTTGAGATCAGTGTTTGGTGATGGGGATGTTTACTATTTGAGATCAGTGTTCTGTGATGGGGATGTTTACTATTTGAGATCAGTGTTCTGTGATGGGGATGTTTACTATTTGAGATCAGTGTTTGGTGATGGGGATGTTTACTATTTGAGATCAGTGTTCTGTGATGGGGATGTTTACTATTTGAGATCAGTGTTCTGTGATGGGGATGTTTACTATTTGAGATCAGTGTTTGGTGATGGGGATGTTTACTATTTGAGATCAGTGTTCTGTGATGGGGATGTTTACTATTTGAGATCAGTGTTTGGTGATGGGGATGTTTACTATTTGAGATCAGTGTTTGGTGATGGGGATGTTTACTATTTGAGATCAGTGTTTGGTGATGGGGATGTTTACTGTTTGAGATCAGTGTTCTGTGATGGGGATGTTTACTATTTGAGATCAGTGTTCTGTGATGGGGATGTTTACTATTTGAGATCAGTGTTCTGTGATGGGGATGTTGACTATTTGAGATCAGTGTTTGGTGATGGGGATGTTTACTATTTGAGATCAGTGTTTGGTGATGGGGATGTTTACTATTTGAGATCAGTGTTCTGTGATGGGGATGTTTACTATTTGAGATCAGTGTTTGGTGATGGGGATGTTTACTATTTGGGATCAGTGTTCTGTGATGGGGATGTTTGATATTTGAGATCAGTGTTTGGTGATGGAGATGTTTACTATTTGAGATCAGTGTTCTGTGATGGGGATGTTTACTATTTGAGATCAGTGTTCTGTGATGGGGATGTTTACTATTTGAGATCAGTGTTCTGTGATGGGGATGTTTACTATTTGAGATCAGTGTTCTGTGATGGGGATGTTTACTATTTGAGATCAGTGTTTGGTGATGGGGATGTTTACTATTTGAGATCAGTGTTTGGTGATGGGGATGTTTACTATTTGAGATCAGTGTTCTGTGATGAGGATGTTTACTATTTGAGATCAGTGTTCTGTGATGGGGATGTTTACTATTTGAGATCAGTGTTCTGTGATGGGGATGTTTACTATTTGAGATCAGTGTTTGGTGATGGGGATGTTTACTATTTGAGATCAGTGTTCTGTGATGGGGATGTTTACTATTTGAGATCAGTGTTTGGTGATGGGGATGTTTACTATTTGAGATCAGTGTTCTGTGATGGGGATGTTTACTATTTGAGATCAGTGTTTGGTGATGGGGATGTTTACTATTTGAGATCAGTGTTTGGTGATGGGGATGTTTACTATTTGAGATCAGTGTTCTGTGATGGGGATGTTTACTATTTGAGATCAGTGTTCTGTGATGGGGATGTTTACTATTTGAGATCAGTGTTCTGTGATGGGGATGTTTACTATTTGAGATCAGTGTTCTGTGATGGGGATGTTTACTATTTGAGATCAGTGTTCTGTGATGGGGATGTTTACTATTTCAGATCAGTGTTCTGTGATGGGGATGTTTACTATTTGAGATCAGTGTTCTGTGATGGGGATGTTTACTATTTGAGATCAGTGTTCTGTGATGGGGATGTTTACTATTTGAGATCAGTGTTCTGTGATGGGGATGTTTACTATTTGAGATCAGTGTTTGGTGATGGGGATGTTTACTATTTGAGATCAGTGTTCTGTGATGGGGATGTTTACTATTTCAGATCAGTGTTTGGTGATGGGGATGTTTACTATTTGAGATCAGTGTTTGGTGATGGGGATGTTTACTATTTAAGATCAGTGTTTGGTGATGGGGATGTTTACTATTTGAGGTCAGTGTTCTGTGATGGGGATGTTTACTATTTGAGATCAGTGTTTGGTGATGGGGATGTTTACTATTTGAGCTCAGTGTTCTTAGATGGGGATGTTTACTATTTGAGATCAGTGTTTGGTGATGGGGATGTTTACTATTTGAGATCAGTGTTTGGTGATGGGGATGTTTACTATTTGAGATCAGTGTTTGGTGATGGGGATGTTTACTATTTGAGATCAGTGTTCTGTGATGGGGATGTTTACTATTTGAGATCAGTGTTTGGTGATGGGGATGTTTACTATTTGAGATCAGTGTTTGGTGATGGGGATGTTTACTATTTGAGATCAGTGTTTGGTGATGGGGATGTTTACTATTTGAGATCAGTGTTCTGTGATGAGGATGTTTACTACTTGGGATCAGTGTTTGGTGATGGGGATGTTTACTATTTGGGATCAGTGTTTGGTGATGGGGATGTTTACTATTTGAGATCAGTGTTCTGTGATGGGGATGTTTACTATTTGAGATCAGTGTTCTGTGATGGGGATGTTTACTATTTGAGATCAGTGTTCTGTGATGGGGATGTTTACTATTTGAGATCAGTGTTTGGTGATGGGGATGTTTACTATTTGAGATCAGTGTTCTGTGATGGGGATGTTTACTATTTGAGATCAGTGTTCTTTGATGGGGATGTTTACTATTTGAGATCAGTGTTCTGTGATGGGGATGTTTACTATTTGTGATCAGTGTTCTGTGATGGGGATGTTTACTATTTTAGATCAGTGTTCTGTGATGGGGATGTTTACTATTTGAGATCAGTGTTTGGTGATGGGGATGTTTACTATTTGAGATCAGTGTTCTGTGATGGGGATGTTTACTATTTGAGATCAGTGTTTGGTGATGGGGATGTTTACTATTTGAGATCAGTGTTTGGTGATGGGGATGTTTACTATTTGAGATCAGTGTTTGGTGATGGGGATGTTTACTATTTGAGATCAGTGTTTGATGATGGGGATGATTACTATTTGAGATCAGTGTTTGGTGATGGGGATGTTTACTATTTGAGATCAGTGTTCTGTGATGGGGATGTTTACTCTTTGAGATCAGTGTTTGGTGATGGGGATGTTTACTATTTGAGATCAGTGTTTGGTGATGGGGATGTTTACTATTTGAGATCAGTGTTTGGTGATGGGGATGTTTACTATTTGAGATCAGTGTTTGATGATGGGGATGATTACTATTTGAGATCAGTGTTTGGTGATGGGGATGTTTACTATTTGAGATCAGTGTTCTGTGATGGGGATGTTTACTATTTGAGATCAGTGTTCTGTGATGGGGATGTTTAGTATTTGAGATCAGTGTTCTGTGATGGGGATGTTTACTATTTGAGATCAGTGTTCTGTGATGGGGATGTTTACGATTTGAGATCAGTGTTCTGTGATGGGGATGTTTACTATTTGAGATCAGTGTTCTGTGATGGGGATGTTTACTATTTGAGATCAGTGTTCTGTGATGGGGATGTTTACTATTTGAGATCAGTGTTCTGTGATGGGGATGTTTACTATTTGAGATCAGTGTTCTGTGATGGGGATGTTTACTATTTGAGATCAGTGTTCTGTGATGGGGATGTTTACTATTTGAGATCAGTGTTCTGTGATGGGGATGTTTACTATTTGATATCAGTGTTTGGTGATGGGGATGTTTACTATTTGAGATCAGTGTTCTGTGATGGGGATGTTTACTATTTGAGATCAGTGTTTGGTGATGGGGATGTTTACTATTTGAGATCAGTGTTCTTAGATGGGGATGTTTACTATTTGAGATCAGTGTTTGGTGATGGGGATGTTTACTATTTAAGATCAGTGTTTGGTGATGGGGATGTTTACTATTTGAGATCAGTGTTTGGTGATGGGGATGTTTACTATTTGAGATCAGTGTTCTGTGATGGGGATGTTTACTATTTGAGATCAGTGTTCTGTGATGGGGATGTTTACTATTTGAGATCAGTGTTCTGTGATGGGGATGTTTACTATTTGAGATCAGTGTTCTGTGATGGGGATGTTTACTATTTGAGATCAGTGTTCTGTGATGGGGATGTTTACTATTTGAGATCAGTGTTCTGTGATGGGGATGTTTACTATTTGAGATCAGTGTTCTGTGATGGGGATGTTTACTATTTGAGATCAGTGTTCTGTGATGGGGATGTTTACTATTTGAGATCAGTGTTTGGTGATGGGGATGTTTACTATTTGAGATCAGTGTTCTGTGATGGGGATGTTTACTATTTCAGATCAGTGTTTGGTGATGGGGATGTTTACTATTTGAGATCAGTGTTTGGTGATGGGGATGTTTACTATTTCAGATCAGTGTTTGGTGATGGGGATGTTTACTATTTGAGGTCAGTGTTCTGTGATGGGGATGTTTACTATTTGAGATCAGTGTTTGGTGATGGGGATGTTGACTATTTGAGCTCAGTGTTCTTAGATGGGGATGTTTACTATTTGAGATCAGTGTTTGGTGATGGGGATGTTTACTATTTGAGATCAGTGTTTGGTGATGGGGATGTTTACTATTTGAGATCAGTGTTTGGTGATGGGGATGTTTACTATTTGAGATCAGTGTTCTGTGATGAGGATGTTTACTATTTGGGATCAGTGTTTGGTGATGGGGATGTTTACTATTTGGGATCAGTGTTTGGTGATGGGGATGTTTACTATTTGAGATCAGTGTTCTGTGATGGGGATGTTTACTATTTGAGATCAGTGTTCTGTGATGGGGATGTTTACTATTTGAGATCAGTGTTCTGTGATGGGGATGTTTACTATTTGAGATCAGTGTTTGGTGATGGGGATGTTTACTATTTGAGATCAGTGTTCTGTGATGGGGATGTTTACTATTTGAGATCAGTGTTCTTTGATGGGGATGTTTACTATTTGAGATCAGTGTTCTGTGATGGGGATGTTTACTATTTGTGATCAGTGTTCTGTGATGGGGATGTTTACTATTTTAGATCAGTGTTCTGTGATGGGGATGTTTACTATTTGAGATCAGTGTTTGGTGATGGGGATGTTTACTATTTGAGATCAGTGTTCTGTGATGGGGATGTTTACTATTTGAGATCAGTGTTTGGTGATGGGGATGTTTACTATTTGAGATCAGTGTTTGGTGATGGGGATGTTTACTATTTGAGATCAGTGTTTGGTGATGGGGATGTTTACTATTTGAGATCAGTGTTTGATGATGGGGATGATTACTATTTGAGATCAGTGTTTGGTGATGGGGATGTTTACTATTTGAGATCAGTGTTCAGTGATGGGGATGTTTACTCTTTGAGATCAGTGTTTGGTGATGGGGATGTTTACTATTTGAGATCAGTGTTTGGTGATGGGGATGTTTACTATTTGAGATCAGTGTTTGGTGATGGGGATGTTTACTATTTGAGATCAGTGTTTGATGATGGGGATGATTACTATTTGAGATCAGTGTTTGGTGATGGGGATGTTTACTATTTGAGATCAGTGTTCTGTGATGGGGATGTTTACTATTTGAGATCAGTGTTCTGTGATGGGGATGTTTAGTATTTGAGATCAGTGTTCTGTGATGGGGATGTTTACTATTTGAGATCAGTGTTCTGTGATGGGGATGTTTACTATTTGAGATCAGTGTTCTGTGATGGGGATGTTTACTATTTGAGATCAGTGTTCTGTGATGGGGATGTTTACTATTTGAGATCAGTGTTCTGTGATGGGGATGTTTACTATTTGAGATCAGTGTTCTGTGATGGGGATGTTTACTATTTGAGATCAGTGTTCTGTGATGGGGATGTTTACTATTTGAGATCAGTGTTTGGTGATGGGGATGTTTACTATTTGAGATCAGTGTTCTGTGATGGGGATGTTTACTATTTGAGATCAGTGTTTGGTGATGGGGATGTTTACTATTTGAGATCAGTGTTCTTAGATGGGGATGTTTACTATTTGAGATCAGTGTTTGGTGATGGGGATGTTTACTATTTAAGATCAGTGTTTGGTGATGGGGATGTTTACTATTTGAGATCAGTGTTTGGTGATGGGGATGTTTACTATTTGAGATCAGTGTTCTGTGATGGGGATGTTTACTATTTGAGATCAGTGTTTGGTGATGGGGATGTTTACTATTTGAGATCAGTGTTTGGTGATGGGGATGTTTACTATTTGAGATCAGTGTTTGGTGATGGGGATGTTTACTATTTGAGATCAGTGTTCTGTGATGAGGATGTTTACTATTTGGGATCAGTGTTTGGTGATGGGGCTGTTTACTATTTGGGATCAGTGTTTGGTAATGGGGATGTTTACTATTTGAGATCAGTGTTCTGTGATGGGGATGTTTACTATTTGAGATCAGTGTTTGGTGATGGGGATGTTTACTATTTGAGATCAGTGTTCTGTGATGGGGATGTTTACTCTTTGAGATCAGTGTTCTTTGATGGGGATGTTTACTATTTGAGATCAGTGTTCTGTGATGGGGATGTTTACTATTTGTGATCAGTGTTCTGTGATGGGGATGTTTACTATTTGAGATCAGTGTTCTGTGATGGGGATGTTTACTATTTGAGATCAGTGTTTGGTGATGGGGATGTTTACTATTTGAGATCAGTGTTCTGTGATGGGGATGTTTACTATTTGAGATCAGTGTTTGGTGATGGGGATGTTTACTATTTGAGATCAGTGTTTGGTGATGGGGATGTTTACTATTTGAGATCAGTGTTTGGTGATGGGGATGTTTACTATTTGAGATCAGTGTTTGGTGATGGGGATGTTTACTATTTGAGATCAGTGTTCTGTGATGGGGATGTTTACTATTTGAGATCAGTGTTCTGTGATGAGGATGTTTACTATTTGGGATCAGTGTTTGGTGATGGGGATGTTTACTATTTGGGATCAGTGTTTGGTGATGGGGATGTTTACTATTTGAGATCAGTGTTCTGTGATGGGGATGTTTACTATTTGAGATCAGTGTTCTGTGATGGGGATGTTTACTATTTGAGATCAGTGTTCTGTGATGGGGATGTTTACTATTTGAGATCAGTGTTTGGTGATGGGGATGTTTACTATTTGAGATCAGTGTTCTGTGATGGGGATGTTTACTATTTGAGATCAGTGTTCTGTGATGGGGATGTTTACTATTTGTGATCAGTGTTCTGTGATGGGGATGTTTACTATTTGAGATCAGTGTTTGGTGATGGGGATGTTTACTATTTGACATCAGTGTTTGTTGATGGGGATGTTTACTATTTGAGATCAGTGTTTGGTGATGAGGATGTTTACTATTTGAGATCAGTGTTCTGTGATGGGGATGTTTACTATTTGAGATCATTGTTTGGTGATGGGGATGTTTACTATTTGAGATCAGTGTTTGGTGATGGGGATGTTTACTATTTGAGATCAGTGTTTGGTGATGGGGATGTTTACTATTTGAGATCAGTGTTTGGTGATGGGGATGTTTACTATTTGAGATCAGTGTTTGATGATGGGGATGATTACTATTTGAGATCAGTGTTTGGTGATGGGGATGTTTACTATTTGAGATCAGTGTTCTGTGATGGGGATGTTTACTATTTGAGATCAGTGTTCTGTGATGGGGATGTTTACTATTTGAGATCAGTGTTCTGTGATGGGGATGTTTACTATTTGAGATCAGTGTTCTGTGATGGGGATGTTTACTATTTGAGATCAGTGTTCTGTGATGGGGATGTTTACTATTTGAGATCAGTGTTCTGTGATGGGGATGTTTACTATTTGAGATCAGTGTTCTGTGATGGGGATGTTTACTATTTGAGATCAGTGTTCTGTGATGGGGATGTTTACTATTTGAGATCAGTGTTCTGTGATGGGGATGTTTACTATTTGAGATCAGTGTTCTGTGATGGGGATGTTTACTATTTGAGATCAGTGTTTGGTGATGGGGATGTTTACTATTTGAGATCAGTGTTCTGTGATGGGGATGTTTACTATTTGAGATCAGTGTTTGGTGATGGGGATGTTTACTATTTGAGATCAGTGTTTGGTGATGGGGATGTTTACTATTTGAGATCAGTGTTTGGTGATGGGGATGTTTACTATTTGAGATCAGTGTTCTGTGATGGGGATGTTTACTATTTGAGATCAGTGTTTGGTGATGGGGATGTTTACTATTTGAGATCAGTGTTCTTAGATGGGGATGTTTACTATTTGAGATCAGTGTTTGGTGATGGGGATGTTTACTATTTAAGATCAGTGTTTGGTGATGGGGATGTTTACTATTTGAGATCAGTGTTTGGTGATGGGGATGTTTACTATTTGAGATCAGTGTTCTGTGATGGGGATGTTTACTATTTGAGATCAGTGTTTGGTGATGGGGATGTTTACTATTTGAGATCAGTGTTTGGTGATGGGGATGTTTACTATTTGAGATCAGTGTTCTGTGATGAGGATGTTTACTATTTGGGATCAGTGTTTGGTGATGGGGATGTTTACTATTTGGGATCAGTGTTTGGTGATGGGGATGTTTACTATTTGAGATCAGTGTTCTGTGATGGGGATGTTTACTATTTGAGATCAGTGTTTGGTGATGGGGATGTTTACTATTTGAGATCAGTGTTCTGTGATGGGGATGTTTACTATTTGAGATCAGTGTTCTGTGATGGGGATGTTTACCATTTGTGATCAGTGTTCTGTGATGGGGATGTTTACTATTTGAGATCAGTGTTCTGTGATGGGGATGTTTACTATTTGAGATCAGTGTTTGGTGATGGGGATGTTTACTATTTGAGATCAGTGTTCTGTGATGGGGATGTTTACTATTTGAGATCAGTGTTTGGTGATGGGGATGTTTACTATTTGAGATCAGTGTTCTGTGATGGGGATGTTTACTATTTGAGATCAGTGTTCTGTGATGGGGATGTTTACTATTTGAGATCAGTGTTCTGTGATGGGGATGTTTACTATTTGAGATCAGTGTTTGGTGATGGGGATGTTTACTATTTGAGATCAGTGTTTGGTGATGGGGATGTTTACTATTTGAGATCAGTGTTTGGTGATGGGGATGTTTACTATTTGAGATCAGTGTTTGGTGATGGGGATGTTTACTATTTGAGATCAGTGTTCTTAGATGGGGATGTTTACTATTTGAGATCAGTGTTCTGTGATGGGGATGTTTACTGTTTGAGATCAGTGTTTGGTGATGGGGATGTTTACTATTTGAGATCAGTGTTTGGTGATGGGGATGTTTACTATTTGAGATCAGTGTTTGGTGATGGGGATGTTTACTATTTGAGATCAGTGTTCTGTGATGGGGATGTTTACTATTTGAGATCAGTGTTCTGTGATGAGGATGTTTACTATTTGGGATCAGTGTTTGGTGATGGGGATGTTTACTATTTGGGATCAGTGTTTGGTGATGGGGATGTTTACTATTTGAGATCAGTGTTCTGTGATGGGGATGTTTACTATTTGAGATCAGTGTTCTGTGATGGGGATGTTTACTATTTGAGATCAGTGTTCTGTGATGGGGATGTTTACTATTTGAGATCAGTGTTTGGTGATGGGGATGTTTACTATTTGAGATCAGTGTTCTGTGATGGGGATGTTTACTATTTGAGATCAGTGTTCTTTGATGGGGATGTTTACTATTTGAGATCAGTGTTCTGTGATGGGGATGATTACTATTTGTGATCAGTGTTCTGTGATGGGGATGTTTACTATTTGAGATCAGTGTTTGGTGATGGGGATGTTTACTATTTGAGATCAGTGTTTGTTGATGGGGATGTTTACTATTTGAGATCAGTGTTTGGTGATGAGGATGTTTACTATTTGAGATCAGTGTTCTGTGATGGGGATGTTTACTATTTGAGATCAGTGTTTGATGATGGGGATGTTTACTATTTGAGATCAGTGTTTGGTGATGGGGATGTTTACTATTTGAGATCAGTGTTTGGTGATGGGGATGTTTACTATTTGAGATCAGTGTTTGGTGATGGGGATGTTTACTATTTGAGATCAGTGTTTGGTGATGGGGATGTTTACTATTTGAGATCAGTGTTTGGTGATGGGGATGTTTACTATTTGAGATCAGTGTTCTGTGATGGGGATGTTTACTATATGAGATCAGTGTTCTGTGATGGGGATGTTTACTATTTGAGATCAGTGTTCTGTGATGGGGATGTTTACTATTTGAGATCAGTGTTCTGTGATGGGGATGTTTACTATTTGAGATCAGTGTTTGGTGATGGGGATGTTTACTATTTGAGATCAGTGTTCTGTGATGGGGATGTTTACTATTTGAGATCAGTGTTCTGTGATGGGGATGTTTACTATTTGAGATCAGTGTTTGATGATGGGGATGTTTACTATTTGAGATCAGTGTTTGGTGATGGGGATGTTTACTATTTGAGATCAGTGTTTGGTGATGGGGATGTTTACTATTTGAGATCAGTGTTCTTAGATGGGGATGTTTACTATTTGAGATCAGTGTTTGGTGATGGGGATGTTTACTATTTGAGATCAGTGTTTGGTGATGGGGATGTTTACTATTTGAGATCAGTGTTCTGTGATGGGGATGTTTACTATTTGGGATCAGTGTTCTGTGATGGGGATGTTTACTATTTGAGATCAGTGTTCTGTTATGGGGATGTTTACTATTTGAGATCAGTGTTTGGTGATGGGGATGTTTACTATTTGAGATCAGTGTTCTGTTATGGGGATGTTTACTATTTGAGATCAGTGTTCTGTTATGGGGATGTTTACTATTTGGGATCAGTGTTTGGTGATGGGGATGTTTACTATTTGAGATCAGTGTTTGGTGATGGGGATGTTTACTATTTGAGATCAGTGTTTGGTGATGGGGATGTTTACTATTTGAGATCAGTGTTCTGTGATGGGGATGTTTACTATTTGAGATCAGTGTTCTGTGATGGGGATGTTTACTATTTGAGATCAGTGTTCTGTGATGGGGATGTTTACTATTTGAGATCAGTGTTTGGTGATGGGGATGTTTACTATTTGAGATCAGTGTTCTGTGATGGGGATGTTTACTATTTGAGATCAGTGTTCTGTGATGGGGATGTTTACTATTTGGGATCAGTGTTTGGTGATGGGGATGTTTACTATTTGGGATCAGTGTTCTGTGATGGGGATGTTTACTATTTGAGATCAGTGTTTGGTGATGGGGATGTTTACTATTTGAGATCAGTGTTCTGTGATGGGGATGTTTACTATTTGAGATCAGTGTTTGGTGATGGGGATGTTTACTATTTGAGATCAGTGTTTGGTGATGGGGATGTTTACTCTTTGGGATCAGTGTTCTGTGATGGGGATGTTTACTATTTGGGATCAGTGTTCTGTGATGGGGATGTTTACTATTTGAGATCAGTGTTCTGTGATGGGGATGTTTACTATTTGAGATCAGTGTTCTGTGATGGGGATGTTTACTATTTGAGATCAGTGTTCTGTGATGGGCATGTTTACTATTTGAGATCAGTGTTTGGTGATGGGGATGTTTGCTATTTGAGATCGGTGTTCTGTGATGGGGATGTTTACTATTTGAGATCAGTGTTTGGTGATGGGGATGTTTACTATTTGAGATCAGTGTTCTGTGATGGGGATGTTTACTATTTGAGATCAGTGTTCTGTGATGGGGATGTTTACTATTTGAGATCAGTGTTTGGTGATGGGGATGTTTACTATTTGAGATCAGTGTTTGGTGATGGGGATGTTTACTATTTGAGATCAGTGTTTGGTGATGGGGATGTTTGCTATTTGGGATCAGTGTTTGGTGATGGGGATGTTTACTATTTGGGATCAGTGTTTGGTGATGGGGATGTTTACTATTTGAGATCGGTGTTCTGTGATGGGGATGTTTACTATTTGGGATCAGTGTTTGGTGATGGGGATGTTTACTATTTGAGATCAGTGTTCTGTGATGGGGATGTTTACTATTTGGGATCAGTGTTTGGTGATGGGGATGTTTACTATTTGAGATCAGTGTTTGGTGATGGGGATGTTTACTATTTGGGATCAGTGTTTGGTGATGGGGATGTTTACTATTTGAGATCAGTGTTTGGTGATGGGGATGTTTACTATTTGGGATCAGTGTTTGGTGATGGGGATGTTTACTATTTGAGATCAGTGTTTGGTGATGGGGATGTTTACTATTTGAGATCAGTGTTTGGTGATGGGGATGTTTACTATTTGAGATCAGTGTTTGGTGATGGGGATGTTTACTATTTGAGATCAGTGTTCTGTGATGGGGATGTTTACTATTTGAGATCAGTGTTTGGTGATGGGGATGTTTACTATTTGGGATCAGTGTTTGGTGATGGGGATGTTTAATATTCCAAAATTCTCTGGACTCAGCAAAGGTCCCAGCAGATTGGAAAACTGCTGATGTAACACCCTTATTTAAAAAGGGTAGTCGGCAGAAGGCTGGAAATTATAGACCAGTTAGCCTAACATCTGTGGTGGGTAAAATTTTGGAGTCTATTATTAAGGAGACAGTAGCGAAACATTTGGATAAACATAATTTAATTGGACAAAGTCAGCATGGCTTTACGAAGGGGAAGTCATGTCTGACAAATTTGCTTGAGTTCTTTGAGGACATAACATCCAGGGTGGATAAATGGGAACCAGTGGACGTAGTGTATTTAGACTTCCAGAAGGCATTCGACAAGGTGCCACATAAAAGATTATTGCTCAAGATAAAGAATCACTGGATTGGGGGTAATATTCTGGCATGGGTGGAGGATTGGTTATCTAACAGGAAGCAGAGAGTTGGGATAAATGGTTCATTCTCGGACTGGCAACCAGTAGCCAGTGGTGTTCCGCAGGGGTCGGTGCTGGGTCCCCAACTCTTTACAATCTATATTAACGATTTGGAGGAGGGGACCGAGTGTAACATATCAAAGTTTGCAGATGATACAAAGATGGGAGGGAAAGTGGAGAGTGAGGGGAACATAAAAAACCTACAGGGGGATATAGACAGGCTGGGTGAGTGGGCGGAGATTTGGCAGATGCAATACAATATTGGAAAATGTGAGTTTGTGCACTTTGGCAGGAAATATCAGAGAGCAAGTTATTATCTTAATGGCGAGAAATTGGAAAGTACTGCAGTACAAAGGGATCTGGGGGTCCTAGTGCAAGAAAATCAAAAGGTTAGCATGCAGGTGCAGCAGGTGATCAAGAAGGCCAATGGAATGTTGGCTTTTATTGCTAGGGGGATAGAATATAAAAACAGGGAGGTATTGCTGCAGTTATATCAGGTATTGGTGAGACCGCAGCTGGAATACTGCATACAGTTTTGGTGTCCATACTTAAGAAAAGACATACTTGCTCTCGAGGCAGTACAAAGAAGGTTCACTCGATTAATCCTGGGGCTGAGGGGGCGGACATATGAGGAGAGGTTGAGTAGATTGGGAATCTACTCATTGGAGTTCAGAAGAATGAGAGGCGATCTTATTGAAACATATAAGATTGTGAAGGGGCTTGATCGGGTGGATGCGGTGAGGATGTTCCCAAGGATGGGTGAAACTAGAACTCGGGGGCATAATCTTAGAATAAGGGGCTGCTCTTTCAAAACTGATGTGGAGATGCCGGTGACCTCTCTATCTCTGTTTTTTTTTTGGTGATTTGTATATTCTGAGACCTGGCAGGTAACACCTGTCTGTCTGCACACTGATTGCCTTGGCAACGGGCAGTTGAAAAAACTGTCTGTAATCACCAAGCATTGTTCTGTGAATTATAAATGCGATTTCATTTCGAGGATTTCATTTTCACATCGTTCACCTGACGAAGGAGGAAGCCTCCGAAAGCTTGTGAATTTAAAATAAAATTGCTGGACTATAACTTGGTGTTGTAAAATTGTTTACAACTTTCAAAACTGAGATGAGGAGAAACTTCTTCACTCAGAGGGTAGTAGGTCTGTGGAATTTGCTGCCCCAGGAAGCTGTGGAAGTTACATCATTAAATAAATTTAAAACAGAAATAGACAGTTTCCTAGAAGTAAAGGGAATTAGGGGTTACGGGGAGCGGGCAGGAAATTGGACATGAATTTAGATTTGAGATTAGGATCAGATCAGCCATGATCTTATTGAATGGCGGAGCAGGCTCGAGGGGCCGATTGGCCGATTCCTGCTCCTATTTCTTATGTTCTTATGTTCTTGTATTTGGAAACAGTGTTTGATGATGGGGATATTTACTATTAGAGATCAGTGTTTGGTGATGGGGATGTTTACTATTTGAGATCAGTGTTTGGTGATGGAGATGTTTACTATTTGAAATCAATGTTTGGTGATGGGGATGTTTAATATTTGGGAACTGTGTTTGGTGATGGAGATGTTTACTATTTGGGATCAGTGTTTGGTTACGGGGATGTTTACTATTTGAGATCAGTGTTTGGTAACACTGGACACAACACATGGAAGGGTAGTAAACTGCAAGGAGGATAGTGATAGTCTTCAAGAAGGTATAGACAGGCTGCTGGCATGGGCGGACACATGACAGATGTAATGTAATGCAGAAAAGTGCGAAGTGATACATTTCGGTGGGAAGAACGAGGAGAGGCAATATAAACTAGAGGGCACAATTCTAAAAGGGGTGCAGGAACAGAGAAATCTGGGGGTATATGTACACAAATTGTTGAAGTTGGCAGGGCAGGTTGAGAAAGCGGTTATAAAAGCATTGGGATCCTGGGTTTTATAAATAGAGGCACAGAGTACAAAAGTATGGAGGTCATGATGAACTTTATAAAACACTGGTTCAGCCACAACTGGAGTATTGTGTCCAGTTCTGAGCACTGCACTTTTGGAAAGATGTTAAGGTCTTAGAGAGAGTGCAGAAGAGATTTACTAGAATGAATCCAGGGATGAGGGACTTTAGTTATGTGAATAGACTGGAGAAGCTGGGGTGGTTCTTCTTGGAACAGAGAAGGTTGAGAGGAGATTTGATAGAGGTATTCAAAATCATGAAGGGTTTAGATAGAGTAGATAGAGAGAAACTGTTCCCATTGGTGGAAGGGTCAAGAACCAGAGGACATAGATTTAATGTGATTGGCAAAAGAACCAAAGGTGACATGAGGAAAAACTTTTTTACACAGCGAGTGGTTAGGATCTAGAGTGCACAGCCAGAGGGGGTGGTGGAGGCAGATTCAATCATGGCCTTCAAAAGGGAACTGGATAAGTACCTGAAAGGAAAAAAAAATTGCAGGGCTACGGGGATAGGGCAGGGGAGTGGGACTAGCTGGATTGCTCTTGTATGGAGCCGGCGTGGACTCGATGGGCCGAATGTCTCCTTCCGTGCTGTAACCTTTCTATGATTCTATGATTTCTATGAAAAGCATCTCTTTCAGCCGCTGAGATCAGATAAGAGCACACATTTTACTTGGTCCTATTGTGTTGAGTACCTCCATCTTGGATGATTAAATCTGTATGCATGATGGAGTGGGATAATGATCCAATGACTTAGACTGACCTTCTCTCATCTGTAACCTCAGACAGTGTTTCCTCTTGGTTAAGTGATGTAATTGTAAAGATAGATAAAAAGAAAAACCATAGTAGTTGGAAATCTGGATTAAAAATAGATATAAACAATAGATTCATCAGCAACTGTAAAAAGAAAGACTGATTGGCATTTTAGGTGCGAATGAGAAGAACCTAATTTGAAACATTAACCTGTGCTGACTTTTCTCCTCCAATTCCAGCATTTTCTTTCGTATTCATTTCAACAAACAGAATTATTTTATCTGCATTAAATTAATATAACTTACTTCTATTGAGCTTTACTATTGTTTAAGAGAATTAATATCTGATATCTGATCATTGGGTGCTGGCGATCTGTTGCTTTCCTTTTCCCAGGATTTCCACGTTTTAGCTACTGGTCCCATGGTGGTAGAGAAATCATTTGTATGAATCATCTGTGTTGAATACACAATTATTTAGCTTGTCTTGTTTTTGTTTCTTTGAACTGTAATAAACAAATCTAATAAAATAGAGAGAGAATGGCAAGTGAACAGCGCAGCAAAACCACTAAAAATAGTTTAGATGCTCTAAATAAATAACCACACAATAGAATTGGCTGATTTATGAACAATTAAAGCACTTGCAAGGCCACAAGATAAATAGAGATGATGGACACCATTTACGCCAACTTAACTCATTCATCTAGGGGGGAAAAAGCTTAAATTCCCTTCCAACTGGATCTTAAATAAATCTAAGATTTTAGTTACCACTATCCTATCCAGAAGACTACACCACATGTTGATCACTTTTTACATGAAGAGGTTCCTCCTGAGGTCAGTTCCAATTTGACCTTTCACCAGTCTGAGGCTGTGCCTCCTTATTCTATTATCGTGGCTTACTGTGAAATAGTCCACCAAGCTTACGCTTTCTATGCCATTTAATAATGACTTACATACTTCTATGAGGTCCCCTCCTTATAAAACTAAACGCTCCAGTTTCTCCAATCTTCCTTCATAACTCAGTGCTGGGAATGAGCCTTTGGCTTAGTAGTAGCATTCTCGCCTCTGAGTCGGCAGGTGCAGGGTTCAAACCCTGCTCCATACATTCCTGGCAAGTAGAGACGACAACAACCACAACAACTTGCATTTATATAGCACCTTTAACGTAGTAAAACATCCCAAGGCGCTTCATAGGAGCGCTATCAAACAAAATTTGATACCGATCCACATAAGGAGATATTAGGACAGGTGAAAGAGGTTGGTCAAAGAGGTAAGTTTTAAGGAGCGTCTTGAAGGAGGCTAGAGAAGCAGACAGGTTTAGGGAGGGAATTCCAGAGCTTAGGGCCGAGGCAGCTGAAAGCATGGCTGCCAATAGTGGAGTGATTAAAATCGGGGATGTGCAAGAGACCGGAATTGGAGGAGCGCAGAGATCTCAGAGGGTCGTAGGACTGGAGGAGGTTACAGAGATAGGGAGGGGCAAGGCCATGGCGAGATTTGAAAACAAGTATGAGAGTTTAAAAATTGACACGTTGCCGGACCAGGAGCCAATGTAGGTCAGTGAGCACAGTGGTGATGGGTGAACGGGACTTGGTGCGAGTTAGAATACGGGCAGCAGAGTTTTGGATGAGCTCAAGTTTATGGAGGGTGGAAGATGGGAGGCCGGCCAGAAGAGCATTGGAATAGTCAAGCCTAGAGGTAAAAAAGGCACAGATGAGGGTTTCAGCACCAGGTGAGCTGAGCCAATGGCGGAGATGGACGATGTTACCGAAGTGGAAGTAGGCGGTCTTGGTGATGGAGCGATTATGGGGTCAGAGGCTTATGTCAAATATGATGCCAAGGTCTGATTCAGCATCAGTCTGTGGTCACGGAGAGGGATGGAGTCCGGAGCTTCTGCTCTGAATTCTGGGTTTGTCATCCAGCGCAATACTCGAGTCCGGTGAGTGTGGGTGCCCCCCCCCCCTCATTGTATAGGTTGTGGGAACACATAAAACCCTCCTGCCGAATAGGGCTAGCCACCCTATTGGCTGGTATAAAGTTGGTTACGGCCATGGAAGGAGTGTTCACATCGCAGCCTGTCAGACTGTTAATCAGCCTGTGAATCCTTCCACTGCTTCACACTATTCTCCAAGGGAAGAATGTGATGATACACAAACACCAACAACTCAGCAGTGCTCTGATGCTAGGGATCAGCCTTGTGGCCCTTCTCAACATTGCATCCAGCATTTAAATGTTTATCTTATGTTTTGGAGGGCACGATATAAAAGACCGTCTCACCGCCAGATCTCTCAACTTCACCGGTAGCTATTTCTACACCATTCATAGTATGCAGATAACGCATTTCTGAATCCAAGTTATTGCTGTAGATTACGCCCAGTAGGGGCCACAGCACCAATCCAAGGGGACTCCATTCACGGTGTGCACCTGCCTGTCATCATTCCCCTAGCCTGTGTCCACTGCTATCTTTCCTTAAGCCAGTTTCTTTTCCCATTTATTTTAACTGGGTCTACCCAACTCCTGCTGGTCTTCCTAGGTGAATAAATGTGCTGTTCCAGCAACTGCTGTGTGTTTACTGGTAGTGATGTCATGATGAGACATCAGCAGTTTGAGCATGCATATTGGCTAAATTATTGGCCAGTCTACACATGTGCGAAACAACAAGCTCTACAGTTTACAGGAAGATCAGTAAATGTACTCTCCCAAGACCCAGGCTCCTGTATAAAAGTAGTTTTAAATTGTGCACGTGGTTGTTGGTCCTTGCCAGTGTTGAATCTCAGACCGCATGAAACTTAATCATGTTGTAGTTGCTATTGCCCAGGGGTGCTACAACTTCCATTCTCTGTATGCTGTCAGGGTCACTTATCATTACCAAGTCAAGCTGAGAGCTGCCTCTCATGGTTTCACTGATGCACTGGGTCATAAGGCAACTGTGCATTATATTTACCGGCCCTGGTTTCTAAACCAGCTGGGCACTGTCAATTTATATTTAAATGATTGAAGTCCCCATTAATGTAACATTCCTGTGTTCACCTTATCTCATCGTAGAATAGACTGCCTTACTTTTTATTATTACCCTGACAGCCTCTTACAAAGCCTTAGTGTTATTTTAGCTCTCTGCTTTAGAAACATCAGCTAGAGTGGTTCATTAAGTAGTCTCTCACAATGCACAGGATTTATTTAATTTACACCTCAAGAATCCCTGACATATAGATCTACAACTCTTTCTTTCCTATTTGTTCTATAATTCCTGAGCAATCTATACATTTCTATGTTGTATTCATCTCCAAGGTAAGACATGTTTCTATTATTTCTATCACATCATATTCCCCACTGTTAGAACAAATACGCCTAGTAATTTTACAACAGCTGCTTTTAGTATTTCTGTATACACCATAATCAAAATTTGCCCCCTTGTTTTGCTTTCAGTGACTTTTGCTGAGAGTTGGATCTAGTATTTCTCTCTAACTCTGTTCATGCTTATCTGTTGATTAACATCCACTCTTCTATCAGTTTTGTATGGAATCCAATTGCTTCCCTCCCATCCCATCTCCCCAGCTAGTTGAAATGAATTTCAATAGCTGTCTCTCTTAGTTTTATTTAAGTGTAGCCAACTTTCCTAACACAGTCCTTTTTGTTCCAAAAACAGTCCCAGTTACTTATTAAAATGACATTATGTTTTTTATTCATTCATGGGATGTGGGCGTCACTGGCAAGGCCAGCATTTATTGCCCATCCCTAATTGCCCTTGAGAAGGTGGTGGTGAGCCGCCTTCTTGAACCGCTGCAGTCCGTGTGGTGAAGGTACTCTCACAGTGCTGTTAGGAAGGGAGTTCCAGGATTTTGACCCACTGTATTGTTATCCAGTCTGCTAGCCATTTGTTTGTCACCTTTTTCCAAGTAAACTCATCTTTTTTTAATACCAAACACCAGATAACACTATGGGGGAGAAATTTGACTTCTGCCTGAAACAGGAAAATTCTCATCCTTGTTTTCAAATCCCTCCATGGCCTCGTCCCTCCCTATCTCTGTAACCTTCTCCAGCCTACAACCCTCCGAGATCTCTGCACTCCACCAATTCTGGCCTCTTGCGCATCCCAATTTTAATCGCCCACCGTTAGCGGCCGTGCCTTTAGCTGCCTAGGCCCTAAGCTCTGGAATTCCCTCCCTACACCTTTCCACCTCTCTAGCTCTCTCTCATCCTTTAAGACGCTCCTTAAAACTTACCTCTTTGACCAAGCTTTTGGCCACCTGTCCTAAAAGCTCCTTATGTGGCTTGGTGTCAAATTATGTTTGAAAATTGCTTCTGTGAAACGCCTTGGGACATTTTACTACGTTAAAGGCGCTATATAAATGCAATTTTTTTGGTGGTTCCCATGCATGCTGGAGTGAGTGTTAAACCAAATTTGGTTTTGGGGCTTCATTACCATGCCACCGTCCAACTGTGGGTGACAAACAGGCCTCCTGCTGCAACTTTCTGGCTCTGGGCAGCACAATATCGGGCAGCCAGAGGCCTGCCCAGCTGGCAGGAAAGTAGGTCTGCTGGGGAGAACCAATTGTGAGGCGAATTGGTGAGCCTGAGGTGGCAATGGCCCACATTATTCTTGTGGAGCCCACAGGGGTACTTATGCTCTGCCTGGACCCATAAAAATAATTTTTAACTTACCTTTTTGGGGCCTCTTCCTTTTCAACACTTAGCATAACTATGCAGAGTGGGCGTGGAGCGTGGTCTGCCCATTTGTGCCTGAATTGTGCAATCAAGGTCCTACTCCCGACGTAGGACCCCACTTTGCATATTAAAGCAGCCTCACGCCAGTTTCAGGCGAGCGGGCTGCTGGCCCATTTACAGACCTGCATGAATATTGCATCAAGTGGGCCCGGGGGCCTCAATAGAGCAGCTGCGGTGCCCCCCTCCCCCCATAATTTTTAACTGCCGGCCGGTTTTCAGGTGCAAAACAGACCACTGTAAGTTGAATTACTTACTCCCCCTATATCTACTAAGGTGATCCTCATACAGGTCTTTGTGAGCATCTGATTTTTGCATCTGTTGTGAATTCCAAAAGGAAATAGTGTTTCTCCTGTTCCCTTCAGTGGCCCTTCTAATGTTTCCTCGATATACACTGGTCTAGCTCCAGGTAGGTTTTATTTTTGCAAAACAGACCTGCACTGTCCCTTTGTGTCACAGCCCACGTTAATCTTACCTGTTCTCTCCAGCTTCTCGCTAACTTCTTCCTCTGATCTTAAGCTTCGCCTGCAGTGAAAGCCAAAGCCTGATATCTGTTTGTTACAGTAACCTTCTAAGTAACCTTTTCTCTCTTGAAACTTCCTTTTGCTTCAAACCATTATCCCCATTTTTTTTATTCCATTAACATTCCAGTACTGACAGTTTGAAAAGACTGAAGGTTTCCATGGATACATGTTAAATGGAGATATTTTATGATTGATGTATTGCTATTTTTGTAGTCATATACAGACTCTAATCTAGCACATTGGCCCCTGGACCGTGGGAAAGTGGTTGCATTTAGATACTTTAGACACGTTTAGACAGAATATTCATTTGACTATATAAAAGCCTTATATGCTGGCAATGTTGGACACTCATTTAGCTAAATGGGACCAATATTTTTTGATTGTCGAACTTGAAGATACCAAGAAGGTGTGATTGCCAAGAAAGCTTATGACCTAATGTGGTTCTAAACACCTTGTCACGTGGCATTTCCTGTTAAAGTGCCAGCAACAGAGAGAATGTGATAAGTTGCCGTGAGTATGCAAGAGCAGCTTATCACCATGGAGACAGTCTTTTTTGCATTGCATTTGATGTAGCAAATTATTGTCCAAAGAATCAGATAAATATAGATCTTCTTGGAGAGAGAGCTGCCAAAGGTCACTGTAATGGAGATTGAATTGATGCAACAGAATAGGATGAGGCTGGAGATCCAATTAATTTATCTTTCAGTCAGTCCCCTGCTTGGTAAGGCAGTACCCACTTCTGTCCATTGTCTCCATTTCCTGTTACTTTAAAGATGTTTCTTTTAGATTAATAGGCCTCTTTCTTTTCTCATGGGCTGTATTTGTTGTTCAGAATCTACGAGGTCTAGGGGGGCTGTGAAATTCATCATTCAATTTTATATAAATTTTAGAAGAGATTAAATAAATCTCACATGATCCTCCTGACTTCAGAAACTCTACATAACAAGTGCAGCCGTAATTATTCATTTTTTTGTCAGTGTTTTTGTTAATTGTTTATTTTCTCCTCTCTAATGGAATGTGTAGCGCTCATTTTTAGGTGCTACGTGGCCAACTAAGACTCAAAAATGGGGTCCGAGATTAGTGCGCACACTTCTGACGGGAAGTGCGCAGGACGCCGTTTTGGTAAAGGGGTTTGCAGGAACGCCTAACGACTGCTGGCAGCATGCAGTACGGGGAGATTATGATGCGAATCAGTGTGCAACGCTGATTTGAAGCCACCGCTGCCATTTTGCAACTCCACACTCCAGCCAACGCCATGTCTTAACCTCGCACAGCTGAACAGGACGTTAAATGGCATGAAGCCCCCCCGCCCCCCCCCCCAGCCAGCGTTATTTAAAGGGATCATGAAGTAATTAGATAAGTTGCTGGATTATTTCTTTTGGCTGCTGGTGCAATTGTACATGTTTTTGGAGGTTTCCTCTACTTGGCTAAAGTTTAAGTAAGTACTCTACAGGGAGTGGTCTGGCTGGTCTTGTAGTACTTTTTGTGTCATTTAAAAATATTGTACTCAAAAAGTTGCTTCCAGATATGGGTGGCCTGGTAGGTCTTCCTCTGGGAATTGAACATGACCGGGAGAATGAAGAGAGATCACGCAGAGCAGGACAAGCTGCTAGAAGAGGGAGGAGGAGGAGGAGGAGCAGGGCATTTAGCAGGAGGCCATATCCACGGAGGGTCTTCAGGGAGCAATTCTCTTACCTCAACTTCAGTGACGAGCAGTGTATGAGACATCTTCGGTTCACATAAGAGGTCGTGACTAAAATCTGTCAACTGCTGCAGCCACTACTGCAGCCTTAAAGCAGGGCAAGGACAGCATTGCTTATGGCTGTCAAGGTGACCCTGGCTCTTAATTTGGGTACAGTAGCATAGTGGTTATGTTACTGGACTAGTAATCCAGAGGTCTGGACTAATATTCCGGAGTCATGAGTTCAAATCCTGCCACGGCAGCTGGGGAATTAAAAAACTCAATGAATTAAATAAAATCTGGAATAAAAAAAGCAAGTATCAGTAATGGTGGCCATGAAACTACTGGATTGTCGTAAAAACCTATCTGGTTCACTAATGTCCTTTAAGAAAGGAAACCTGCCGTCCTTAACTGGTCTGGCCTATATATGACTCCAGACCCACAGCAATGTGGTTGATTCTTAATCGCCCTCTGAAATGGCCTAGCAAGCCACTCAGTTGTTCAAGAAGGTGGCTGATCACCACCTTCTCAAGGGCAATTAGGGATGGGCAATAAATGCCGGCCCTGCCAGCGACACCCACATCCCATGAACAAAATTTTTAAAAAATCATGCCTCTGGCTCCTTTTCAGGCTGCCGCTGGAGATATAAGCAACATCTCGCAGTTTGCAGTGCACTGCTGTATAAGGGAGGTCACTGAGGCTCTCTATACGATGAGAAACACATTCATCTCATTCCCTCTTGCCAGAAACAAGCAGCAGGAGCGAGCATGAGATTTTGCTCAGATTGCAGGCTTCCCCATGGTGCAGGGTGCCATGGACTGCACGCATATTGCCTCGTGTTCTCCTCATCTGAACTCGGCCATATTCATCAACAGAAAGAGATTCCACTCCCTCGGTGTGCGACCACAGGCAGCACATCATGCAGAAGAATGCCCACTATCCTGGCAGCAATAATGATTCTTTCATTCTGCGGCAGTCCTCTGTTCCAGCTGTATTTGAACCAGCATGGCAAGTCAAAGGCTGACTACTGGGCGACAAGGGTTATCCCCTCATAACATGGCTCATGACTCCAGTCAGGAACCTATGCACACATGCACAGTGGGCCTACATTGAGATCCATGCTGCCACAAGGAACATCATCGAGCATACCATTGGGGTCCTCAAGCAATGCTTCTGCTGCCTGAACCGCTCTGGAGGAGCCCTGCAGCACTCAGCTGAGCGGATATCGAGATTTGTGGTATTATGCTGCATGCTGCACAACTTGGCCATTATGAGGGAACAGCCCTTGCCATCACCCATCAGGCAAGAAGCTCAGGAGCAGGAGCACAAGGAAGAGGAAGTGGAAGAGGAGGAGGAGGAAGGGAGGCTACAACGTAGACAGGACCTTTCTGCCAGGGCTCTATGTGATCAGGTTATTCATGAGTGATACCAGTTACCTCAACGACACCTCCCGATTCACCAACAGTCCCACACTCCTCACCATTCCTCTATCACTGACCATCACGTCGTCCTCTTTCTGACATCATATATTGGTTCCTCCCTCAGTTCAACACAGAAATAAAAACCACCACTGAATGCAAATTCAAATCCACATTTATCAATTCACTCATTAAATAATGCATACAAAAGGAAACAATTCATCCTTGTGCATTCCCTTAGAGCCTGTCTTCCATGTGCCTTTTACTTTTCCTATTGCTCCTACGATGTGTTTTCCCAGTGGCTGCAGCATGGGAGGTGGAACGCTGCTGACCTTTAATTGATGAGACTACAGATGTTCTTGGAGGACGACCTCAAGCAGCTCTGGGTCTAGAGGGCCCGGCTTCAAACTGCACCATCTTGGCCTGGGTTGCAGCAGTCTGGCCTGGCTGTCTGACAGGCAGCAGCAAGGGCACTAGTGGAGTGACGGGTGGGAGCAGGAATGCTGTCATCCTGAGAGGACAGTGGGTTCCTCTTCCATGGAGCCACTGCCATTCTCCCGGGGCGGCGCCTCAGCAATCCTACTGATCTGTTGGAGAACAGATTGCTGGACTGCTGTGATGCCCTGGAAGCCCCGTTCAACAGTGGTACCCAGAGCCATGATGGAAGCAGTCTCAGCTTCCAAGGCAGCAGTCTGAGCTTTCATAGAAGCTGCTTAAGCTGCAATGGAAGCTGTGACATCGGTCATCAGACGTTGCATCACGGTGGGTTCCACAGGTGTGCTGATGGAGGTGACCACCCATTCCAAGTTGGAAAGGATTGGCTCCAAACTCTGCGCAAAGCTCTGTGCCAAGTTGAAGCTGGACTCCTCCATGCTCCCTGACATTGAGGAAGTGAGGCAAAAACGTAGACAGGCCCTTTCTGCCAGGGCTCTATGTGATCAGGTTATTCATGAGTGATACCAGGAACCTCAACGACACCTCCCCATTCACCAATACGCATTTTGAGCTTGACAAATATTAACACCTGTGATGTATTTGCAACTACCACAATGCACTTCCCCTTTAAGAGATGCAGGCTACCTTTAAGTAGCCCTCGCCACTTGCGATATCTGGCCCCCTGCTGATGCGTGCAGCCAATGAACAGCGCAGGTAGCACTGGCTGCACGCAGCAATCGTGGAAATCAGCAGGCAGCACGAATTTAATGTCCTGCCTGCAGCACAACGAACGGGCGCAGGTTAATCCAGGACTGCAATCCATGCCCCCGTTTTCAGGGCTTATCCAATTAAACCCCCAAAATCTCTCTGTGCCATGCAGGCTAATGACCTGCTTCCAGTGCTACCATTACATTAACAATTAGAATGTGTGCAAGAGTGGACTAGAGTGACTCATTCTGTGATGTTTACATTACTCCCTGTGTGTTAGTGCCCGGCTTCTGCATGGTTCCTCTACCTAATGGGATGACCTGAGGTCTTGGCAAAGTACACAATGGAACCCACAGCCTGCCATGCTATGCTACATCACCATTTCTTTTCATCCAAACCTTTTAAAACTATTTAAATATAGAGCCAACCCTCCAGGATTGTCCTGGAGTCTCCAGGGACTAAAGAATAATCTCCATGACACTGTTGCAAGTAACCTTGGGTGGGGGGGGGGGGGGAGGGGGGGATCATAGGGGCATTCCTATGTGTTTTTCATTTTCTTTCATCACTTTTGTTTATTAGTTATAAAAACATTGGAGATGGGGGAAAAAGTCTGTTTGACTTACAGTCAAGTACCATCCAACAGGGTAACATGGAGTCTTTTCACTTTCCAGTTGGGGTGGAAAGGCGGTACCCCACGAGGATGGACATGTTAGGTGACCAATGGCAGGAGCGGGGCACTCAAAGGCGGGAGGTTATGTGATGAAACCTCCTGGAATACATCCAACCAGAGATGGAAACCCTATTTAAAATTGAGTGTTCCATTCATAAAGTCTCTGCTTCCACCAGCTTTTGACTCACCTATGACTTTATTATCATGGTATTGCCAGTATTTCAATTGAAATGTAAAGCAATTAAGCTACTTAAGTTATTTAAAAATGTTTCTCTTTCGCAATGTTGAGTACTTTCAAGCAGCTTACCATTGGGCACATGGGGGTAGATTGAATCTAAAATGTTGTTGAGTAAAGTGCTACCTATCTATACTAGCTTAGTCTTTCTAATAATAGTTAAGAACTCCATAGGTAAAGGCACGGGAGTATCTATCACCAGGGTATTTGACACACAAGAGCCAATCTGTTGCCCCCCCATTCCTGACTTGTGCCCCAGCCATGTGTACCTGAGACTTGAACACATGTACCAATGAGTAAAGGCCACTATCTAAAATGTTATCGTTGGACTTAAGCATGTTCCTTTAAATGGTGTGGACCTTCTCTTTCTGTATCAATTAGAAGACTTATAGTAACTTTGCACCCAAAAATGTTAGACCGTTGTAGCGATTATTTTTCCAAGAGTGTAAAATTAATGACAACTATTACAGATTTTCAAAGATATGATTACCTCCCTACTAAGAGCATCTCCATTTTCAGGTGGTTCCTCCAGACAGTTGTTATTCTAATAAATGCAGAAGATATATAATTTAAATAAGTGAACTGTCGGAAGGTGTTTCAGCTGTCCTTTATCTTCTGTCAGGCTTTTCATTAACAGTCTGTTGTCTGCTAAAATTGCCACCTATTCATCGGTTTGTACCACCTATTTATATTCAAACTATATTTTAAAACTCTTTAAATGACTAAATTATGTCCCCCTATTATATTTGCCACCTGGCAGCTGTAATAATTAATGACACCCCAGCCCTTTTACAGCACCTTTTATGACTCTCATGTCACTCTTCTCACCAGAAATCACTTAAACTGTGACAAAACTATTCTCCAAGGCATTCCTGATATGTCCCAAAATATGCAACAAGCAATTAAGAAGACAGATTAAATTTATTTAAATTAAATGCATCACCTATAACATCTTTTACAGTTAACTTTATTTAATAAAATAAATACAAGCACAACAAATATTCAAATAGAGCTGATATAATATGGTACATAGTATAGTTTAATATGAGTAAATCCTTGAAATAACCTATTTGTGTGGCTGTTAAAGCAGCACTGACTCTTTGAAACAACAGAAATTCCTCCTTTAAAATTTTGGGGCAAAGTTTCACATCCATGTACAGACACTAGTGAAAATTGGGTGAATGTGTGTTAACTCCCTCCTCCCTTAAGCATCTTGGGACACTTTACCACGCTAAAGGCGCTTTATAAATGCAAGTTGTTGGTGTTAAATAATCTGCCAACAATCAGTTTACACCGTAAGGAATAGTCACAATATAGTGGGGGGCCTCCAGTGTACAAGGAACACATTCCAAAATAAGTCACAGCCTTAAGGAGAGAAGGGGAGAAAGCAGGGGGAAGTATATTATGGGTAATGGGTATCAAAGTACATTAAAGAATATATTCCCCCTCTCCACCACATATTACCAGTCTGATGGAGGGAAATAAAACCCCTCACTGTGAATGGGCCCACTGAATATTGTTGGTGCTAATACTGGTGACAGTGCTAATATATTATACAAATGATATAATCAGTTAAAATTCTGCCCTCTATGTTTATCATATGGTGAATAATTTAAGGCTTGGGATTATGATTAGTATTAAGACACTGTACTGCATAACTCATATAGGATTGTATAACCAATACATAGGAATAAAATCTTGCTAATGATTTTATCTCGAGCAGTGTCCCAGAGATGTGTGTTTACCCTTTGCTCTAAAGCAGCTTTGACACTTGTACAGTACACTCAGAAATGAGTATGGAACTCAAGTTTACTTAACTCCATTTTTAGGCCTTGTTTTCCTACCAAACACTATTGTGTACAGGTAATTTAAAGAATATAGGAGGTGGAATTCTGCATTGGCACAATTTTTGGCAGTAGAAGGAATCCCATAAATGGCTGTGCTGCATTGGGTGATCTCCGCTGGGCACCATCAGAAAAAGTAACACCAGTTCATTAACTAGGAGTGGTTTAATCCAATTAAGAAATGTCTGTGTATTTACAGAGCCTGGGGACCTATCATTCAAAAGCCCAGCTAAGACTTGGTAATGAGTGGATGAAGTATCCACCAAATCTGGAAGCAGTGTAGAAACATTGAAGTCTGATGTATAATGACTGCTATCAGATGAAGAGTGGAGTGATGGGAGGTGCAGGAAAATCTGATTACCATCCATTCTAGTTCAGGATTTGTCTCTACCAATACCAATAACTTCACATACTGGATCAAATAATGCCTGGTCATATGTACTCACCCATCAAAACAACCTAACACCCCTGGGAAACATTACATAGACTTGTTGTATTGTCCCTGTCACTGTGAAGTATACCAACCACAGCTAAGTCTGTCTTTCTACTTTTGTCATATCAGCACTATTCCCATTAAACTTACTGTTACCATAAAAAATCAGATAAAAGGAATACGAGCAAAGACAGTGATATAAAAAATGTATTGCATTCTTCATATGAGTACAATATGTGCCTACTCTACATACATCATGGCGTCCTCTAGTTCACATTGTATTTCTCTTCATCCTGTGAGTACGTGCCTCTGAATGGGGAGTGGGGGAGGTTCTCCGTGCTCCCCAGCTGATAGTAAATTCACTAGTGGAAGGTTGTTCATCCAACTATAGAAATTCAGACTGTCTACAGGGAATGGCGGAGGGCTCAGCGACACTCCAGGTTGGTGGACTAATAATGTGAGGAACAATCACTGTTGCAAGCTCCCTGCTTTCATAAGAACATAGGTTTGGTAGCAGAAGAAATATAACCGTGGTGGTAGGGGTAGACTGCCAGTGCACTTGTGGCCTCCAATGAAGGGAAAACCTTATCAATGATTTGTCCGAGCAAAACCCTCCTTATAGTTGTCTGTGTACTTTATCCAAGGTGATCATACCCTAACCTCAGGCCTTCTTGAATAATAGGCCCCACGTCAGACATATGAGTACCAGAGCTGAAGTTTCCTCTCAGCCCTTTTGAACTGGCAGGAAAGCTAATGCGTATAGGTGTCATGAGGCTCATTTCCTGCTTGTCAAGGTACTAATCACTGATTAGCACTGCTTTGCTGTGATTAGATTAAAACCATTTGCTAAACTTGACAAATAGTATTATATAGATAGAATTACATAGAACGTACATCACAGAAACAGGCCATTCGGCCCAACAGATCCATGCCGTGTTTATGCTCCACACGAGCCTCCTCCCAACCTTCTTCATCTAACCCCATAGTAGGCAGCTTGGGGATGCAAAGAGGAAACTTCAGTGTTTCTACCTACTCATAAATTATTTGTATTTGATGATAAATTAAAGGCCCATGATTCTGATATTTAGAATTTTGTCTCCATAATGTGTAAATTGCACACTCCACATTTGTAATGCCATAACAAGTTTGCATTATTAATAGTATGTTCATGTTTGTAAAACAAGATGGTGATAGACTGTTATATGTGACTGCACAGATGTGGATCCTATAAACTGGGCCATCCAATATAACTTTTTAAAAAACAAAACAAAATACGACTTCTATATCACACCTTATTTTATTTCCTTTCCCAAAATCAACAATCTTAACCAATGAGATTTAAGGATTGGGAAATAAACAGCAGAAGGACTGAGAAGGAGGGTGAATTCAATGTCAATTCACGTACAAAAAGAGAAATAAAGAGAGGGAAAGGAAGATTGGATTAAGAAAGACAAAAAGAAACAGAAAGGAAAAGTAAGAAAAATAAATTTTAAATTTAACATTTCCAAAATCTCCTTGGAACCTGAAGAATTGAGACTCCACACTTATAATTGTTTGCTTTCTGGGCAAGAGAGGTTGATTGGCAGTCATTAACACGTATCATGTCGTTAAAAGGGTACTTACACTTGTAATTGCTAGCCCTAAACTTCTGCGGCAGGTTTAGTTCCTATCTACCACGCAAATACAACAACGTCCACTACATCCAATGCAGGTCAAAGGTGAGGTAGACAGTGAAATGCCATTTTCACGAAGCTAACGGTGGAGCGGCGCAACTCAGACAGCAACTTGTAGATATTCACATTTAACCGCCCCTCGCCTGAAGTCGCTGTACCATTTACGCATAAATAACGGCGAGTGCCATTAGCCTCACTGTTATTTTGACAGCAAAATCTTGCCCAATAAAGTTCAAGAACTTTGTATATAGAAAGGCACAACAGCATGTGAATTGCCCCAAATGTGACATGGGAGTTTGACATAGGAGAGTAACACCTGAATTGTGATGGACAACATTGAGAGAAATAGTGAGAAAAAACAAATAAACAGACACCACAATCAGAAATGTGCCAGGGCAGTGCAGTGAGATAGAAGAAAAAGAGTGGAAAAAACAGAAAGTTACACAGCAAAAATTGGGAAAGGGTAGGACCTTATGGGATAGACTGCTAAAGGAACTGAGTTGCAATTTTGTTTTAATTTTTCTCTAGAAGCAATCACAAAGGAGACCAACTGTCTATGCTGGTGTTTATGCTCCACATGAGCCTCCTCCCTCCCTAGTTCATCTAATTCTATCAGCAAACCCTTCTATTCCTTTCTCCATCATTTGCTAATCTAGCTTCCCCTTAAATGCATCTATGCTATTTGCCTCAACTACTCCTTGTGATAGTGTGTTCCACATTCTTACCACTCTTTGGTTAAAGAAGTGGCTCCTGAAGTTTCTCCTATATATATATATATGTACATGTATGCATGGGTGCGCGTGCGTGTACATGTATGCGTGGGTGTGCGCGTGCGCGTACATGTATGCGTGGGTGTGCATGTGCGGGCGTGTGTGTGCGGTGTTTGCGCGCGGTTGTGTGTGGGCGCATATATGCGGGTATGTGTGGGCAGATATATGCACGCGTGTGCCAGTGTGTGTGTGTGTATGTATATCTCTGTGTGTGCGCGTGTTTGTGTGTGTGCGCGTGTTTGTGTGTGTGCGCGTGTTTGTGTGTGTGCGCGTGTTTGTGTGTGTGCGCGCGTGCGCGTGTCCACGTAAACCTGTGTGCGCGTGTGTGCACGTACATCTGTGTGCACGCGTGTGTACGCACATCTGTGTGCGCGCGTGTGTACGTACATCTGTGTGCACGCGTGTGTACGTACATCTGTGTGCGCGCGTGTGTACGTACATCAGTGTGCGCGCGCGTGTGTACGTACATCCGTGTGCGCGCGCGTGTGTACGAACATCTGTGTCCGCGCGTGTGTGTACGTACATCCGTGCGCGCGCGTGTGTGTGTAAGTGTATCTGTGTGTGTACGTGTATCTGTGTGTGTGCGTGTGTATGTATGTGTGTGTGCGTGTGTATGTACATCTGTGTGTGCGTGTGTATGTATGTGTGTGTGCGTGTGTATGTATGTGTGTGTGCGTGTGTATGTATGTGTGTGTGCGTGTGTATGGACATCTGTGTGTGTGCGTGTGTATGTACATCTGTGTGTGTGCGTGTGTATGTACATCTGTGTGTGTGCGTGTGTATGTACATCTGTGTGTGTGTGCGTGTGTATGTACATTTTTGTGTGCGTGTGCATGTACATCTGTGTGTGTGTGCATGTGTATGTACATTTGTGTGTGTGTGCGTGTGTATGTACATCTGCATGTGTGCGTGTGTATGTACATCTGTGTGTGCGTGCGTGCATATGTATATGTGTGCGTGCGTGTGTATGTACATCTGTGTGTGTGCGTGTGTGTGTACATCTGTGTGTGCGTGTGTATGTACATCTGTGTGTGTGCGTGTGTATGTACATCTGTGTGAGTGCGCGTGTGTATGTACATCTGTGTGAGTGTGTGTGCGTATGTACATTTGTGTGTGTGCGCGTGTGTATGTGCATCTGTGTGTGTGCGCGTGTGTATGTACATCTGTGTGTGTGCGCGTGTATGTACACCTGTGTGTGTGCGCGTGTGTATGTACATCTGTGTGTGCGCGTGTGTATGTACATCTGTGTGTGCGCGTGTGTATGTACATCTGTGTGTGCACGTGTGTATGTACATCTGTGTGTGTGCGCGTGTGTATGGACATTGTGTGTGCGCGTGTGTATGTACATCTGTGTGTGTGTGTGTGTGTATGTACATCTGTGTGTGTGCGTGTGTATGCATATCTGTGTATGTATATCTGTGTGTGTATGACTGTGTGTGTGTATGACTGTGTGTGTGTGTGTGTATCTGTGTGTGTGTGTGTATCTGTGTGTGTGTATCTGTGTGTGTGTGTATCTCTGTGTGTGTGTGTATCTGTGTGTGTGTGTATCTGTGTGTGTGTGTATGTGTGTGTGTGTGTATCTGTGTATGTCTCTGTGTGTGTATCTGTGTATGTCTGTGTGTTTGTGTGTGTGTATATCTGTGTGTGTTTGTGCGTGTGTGTGTATGTGTGTGTTTGTGTGTGTATCTGTGTGTGTATCTGTGTGTGTTTGTGTGTGTGTGTGTGTGTGTGTGTATCTGTGTGTGTTTGTGTGTGTGTGTATCTGTGTGTGTTTGTGTGTGTGTATCTGTGTGTGTATCTGTGTGTGTATGTGTATCTGTGTGTTTGTGTGTATGTGTATCTGTGTGTTTGTGTGTATGTGTATCTGTGTGTTTGTGTGTATGTGTATCTGTGTATTTGTGTGTATGTGTATCTGTGTATTTGTGTGTATGTATATCTGTGTGTTTGTGTGTATGTATAACTGTGTGTGTATGTATGTATAACTGTGTGTGTGTGTATCTGTGTGTGTGTGTATCTCTGTGTGTGTGTGTGTATCTGTGTGTGTGTGTATGTATATCTGTGTGTGTGTGTATGTATATCTGTGTGTGTGTGTGTATGTATATCTGTGTGTGTGTGTGTATGTATATCTGTGTGTGTGTGTATGTATATCTGTGTGTGTGTGTATGCATATCTGTGTGTGTGTGTGTATGCGCATATGTGTGTGTGTGTATGCATATATCTGTGTGTGTGTTTGTGTGTATGCATATCTGTGTGTGTGTGTTTGTGTGTATGCATATCTGTGTGTGTGTGTTTGTGTGTATGCATATCTGTGTGTGTGTGTTTGTGTGTATGCATATCTGTGTGTGTGTGTTTGTGTGTATGCATATCTGTGTGTGTGTGTTTGTGTGTATGCATATCTGTGTGTGTGTGTTTGTGTGTATGCATATCTGTGTGTTTGTGTGTATGTATATCTGTGTGTCTGTGTGTTTGTGTGTTTTTTTTGTATGTATATCTGTGTGTATGTGTGTGTGTGTGTATATCTGTGTGCGTGTATATCTCTGTGTGTGTGTATATCTGTGTGTGTGTATCTGTATCTGTGTGTGTGCTTGTTTGTATGTATATCTGTGTGTGTAGCTGTGTGTGTGTGTGTATCTGTGTGTGTGTGTGTGTGTGTGTGTATCTGTGTGTGTGTGTGTGTGTGTGTATCTGTGTGTGTGTGTGTGTGTGTATCTCTGTGTATGTGTGTGAGTGTGTGTGTATGTATATCTGTGTGTATGTATATTGGTGAGTGTGTATGTATATCGGTGTGTGTGTATGTATATGTGTGTGTGTATGTATATGTGTGTGTGTATGTATATGTGTGTGTGTATGTATATGTGTGTGTGTATGTATATGTGTGTGTATGTATATCTGTGTGTGTGTGTGTATGTATATCTGTGTGTGTGTGTGTATGTATATCTGTGTGTGTGTGTGTATGTATATCTGTGTGTGTGTGTGTATGTATATCTGTGTGTGTGTGTGTATGTATATCTGTGTGTGTGTGTATGTATATCTGTGTGTGCGTGTGTGTGTATATCTCTGTGTGTGTATCTTATTGTGTGTGTATATCTGTGTGTGTGTTTGTGTGCATGTATATCTGTGTGTTTGTGTGCATGTATATCTGTGTGTGTGTGTGCATGTATATCTGTGTGTGTGTGTTTGTGTGCATGTATATCTGTTTGTGTGCATGTATATCTGTGTGTGTGTGTTTGTGTGCATGTATATCTGTTTGTGTGCATGTATATCTGTGTGTGTGTTTGTGTGCATGTATATCAGTGTGTGTGTGTTTGTGTGCATGTATATCTGTGTGTGTGTGTTTGTGTTTATATCTGTGTGTGTGTTTGTGTTTATGTATATCTGTGTGTGTGTTTGTGTTTATGTATATCTGTGTGTGTGTTTGTGTTTATGTATAGCTGCGTGTGTGTTTGTGTTTATGTATATCTGCGTCTGTGTTTGTGTTTATGTATATCTGTGTGTGTGTGTTTGTGTTTATGTATATGTGTGTGCGTGTGTTTGTGTTTATGTATATCTGTGTGCGTGTGTTTGTGTTTATGTATATCTGTGTGCGTGTGTTTGTGTTTATGTATATCTGTGTGTGTTTGTGTTTCTGTGTGTGTTTGTGTTTCTGTGTGTGTGTGTGTGTGCGTGAGTGTGTGTATGTATATCTGTATGTGTGTGTGTATGTATATCTGTATGTGTGTGTGTGTGTGTGTGTGTGTATCTGTGTGTGTGTGTGTGTGTGTGTATCTGTGTGTGTGTGTGTGTGTGTATCTGTGTGTGTGCTTGTTTGTATGTATATCTGTGTGTGCGTGTGTGTGTATCTGTGTGTGTGCGTGTGTGTGTATCTGTGTGTGTGTGTGTGTGTATCTGTGTGTGTGTGTGTGTATCTGTGTGTGTGTGTGTGTGTATCTCTGTGTGTGTATGTATATCGGTGAGTGTGTATGTATATCGGTGTGTGTGTGTATGTATATCTGTGTGTGAGTGTGTGTCTATGTATATCTGTGTGTGAGTGTGTGTCTATGTATATCTGTGTGTGAGTGTGTGTCTATGTATATGTGTGTGTGTATGTATATCTGTGCGTGTGTGTGTATGTATATCTGTGTGTGTGTGTGTATGTATATCTGTGTGTGTGTGTGTATGTATATCTGTGTGTGTGTGTATGTATATCTGTGTGTGTGTGTATGTATATCTGTGTGTGTGTGTATGTATATCTGTGTGTGTGTGTATGCATATCTGTGTGTGTGTGTGTGTATGCGCATATGTGTGTGTGTGTATGCATATATCTGTGTGTGTGTTTGTGTGTATGCATATCTGTGTGTGTGTGTTTGTATGTATGCATATCTGTGTGTGTGTGTTTGTGTGTATGCATATCTGTGTGTGTGTGTTTGTGTGTATGCATATCTGTGTGTGTGTGTTTGTGTGTATGCATATCTGTGTGTTTGTGTGTATGTATATCTGTGTGTCTGTGTGTTTGTGTGTTTTTTTTGTATGTATATCTGTGTGTATGTGTGTGTGTGTGTATATCTCTGTGTGTGTGTATATCTGTGTGTGTGTATCTGTATCTGTGTGTGTGCTTGTTTGTATGTATATCTGTGTGTGTAGCTGTGTGTGTGTGTGTATCTGTGTGTGTGTGTGTGTGTGTGTGTGTATCTGTGTGTGTGTGTGTGTGTGTATCTGTGTGTGTGTGTGTGTGTGTGTATCTCTGTGTATGTGTGTGAGTGTGTGTGTATGTATATCTGTGTGTATGTATATTGGTGAGTGTGTATGTATATCGGTGTGTGTGTATGTATATGTGTGTGTGTATGTATATGTGTGTGTGTATGTATATGTGTGTGTGTATGTATATGTGTGTGTATGTATATCTGTGTGTGTGTATGTATATCTGTGTGTGTGTGTATGTATATCTGTGTGTGTGTGTATGTATATCTGTGTGTGTGTGTATGTATATCTGTGTGTGTGTGTGTATGTATATCTGTGTGTGTGTATGTATATCTGTGTGTGCGTGTGTGTGTATATCTGTGTGTGTGTATCTTATTGTGTGTGTATATCTGTGTGTGTGTTTGTGTGCATGTATATCTGTGTGTTTGTGTGCATGTATATCTGTGTGTGTGTGTGCATGTATATCTGTGTGTGTGTGTTTGTGTGCATGTATATCTGTTTGTGTGCATGTATATCTGTGTGTGTGTGTTTGTGTGCATGTATATCTGTTTGTGTGCATGTATATCTGTATGTGTGTTTGTGTGCATGTATATCAGTGTGTGTGTGTTTGTGTGCATGTATATCTGTGTGTGTGTGTTTGTGTTTATATCTGTGTGTGTGTTTGTGTTTATGTATATCTGTGTGTGTGTTTGTGTTTATGTATATCTGTGTGTGTGTTTGTGTTTATGTATAGCTGCGTGTGTGTTTGTGTTTATGTATATCTGCGTCTGTGTTTGTGTTTATGTATATCTGTGTGTGTGTGTTTGTGTTTATGTATATGTGTGTGCGTGTGTTTGTGTTTATGTATATCTGTGTGCGTGTGTTTGTGTTTATGTATATGTGTGTGCGTGTGTTTGTGTTTATGTATATCTGTGTGCGTGTGTTTGTGTTTATGTATATCTGTGTGCGTGTGTTTGTGTTTATGTATATCTGTGTGTGTTTGTGTTTCTGTGTGTGTTTGTGTTTCTGTGTGTGTGTGTGTGTGTGTGAGTGTGTGTATGTATATCTGTATGTGTGTGTGTATGTATATCTGTATGTGTGTGTGTGTGTGTGTGTGTATCTGTGTGTGTGTGTGTGTGTGTGTATCTGTGTGTGTGCTTGTTTGTATGTATATCTGTGTGTGCGTGTGTGTGTATCTGTGTGTGTGCGTGTGTGTGTATCTGTGTGTGTGTGTGTGTGTGTATCTGTGTGTGTGTGTGTGTATCTGTGTGTGTGTATCTCTGTGTGTGTATGTATATCGGTGAGTGTGTATGTATATCGGTGTGTGTGTGTATGTATATCGGTGTGTGTGTGTATGTATATCTGTGTGTGAGTGTGTGTCTATGTATATCTGTGTGTGAGTGTGTGTCTATGTATATGTGTGTGTGTATGTATATGTGTGTGTGTATGTATATCTGTGCGTGTGTGTGTATGTATATCTGTGTGTGTGTGTATGTATATCTGTGTGTGTGTATGTATATCTGCGTGTGTGTGTGTATGTATATCTGTGTGTGTGTGTATGTATATCTGTGTGTGTGTGTATGTATATCTGTGTGTGTGTGTATGTATATCTGTGTGTGTGTGTATGTATATCTGTGTGTGCGTGTGTATGTATATCTGTGTGTGCGTGTG